>NC_070645.1:12430900-12653400 GCF_947347685.1 Pleuronectes platessa
AATGAGTTTGTAAATTGGTCTTTATTGGATTAAACGTTCAAAATGGTGTTGACATAAGGCCCAGGCAGAAAGACCTTAGCTGTGGTAGCACTTGATTTTAAGTGGGAGCTTTAAAAAGAGGAAACCCTGATGTTGTAGTTTCTTTAGATGAGAATTCAAACAAAAAATATAAGTGGCTTACACAGGTCAGAAACTGTAAAAGTTCAGTTAATGGATTTGAAAGGGAATACTAACAAATCTGGACAATGTAGGAAAATTAATATTTTTTATTTTAAGTTTTATGTGACAACAAACAGAAACCAATTTAACTTTAATTAAGTGCATAACTATCAAACCTGACTTCTTTTTAATCTACCAATGTGTAGGCTAGTTTATGATCTAAAATTCCTTCCTTCACTGATGAAACTCTCTGTAATACTTCACACACCCTATACCCCCTTGTTAAACTTGTTTTTAAGGTGAAAATCAACTATAACCTAAGAAGGCCTGCTTGCAAATAAGAATTTGCCAAGAGGTACTTGCTGCCTGTCTTTTGTCCTCAGCTATCTTTATTGCCAAAAGCAAATGTTGGCGGCTTCCCATGTGGAAGCAATGGGGGCCTGGATGCCCAGGACTCAGCCAAGTGGCAGCGATTGTTTTTCATGTCTGGGGCATGAAAGCCGAGCTCATTCTACACTAATCAAAAAACCCCAATAAGGTCTCAGTATAAACCCTGAGACTTCTTCTTCCTTCGTCTTCCTCTTCGTCTTCCTCCTCTTTACCCCCCCCCCCCCCCCCCTCCCCTCCCCACCCCAGCATCTTCACAATTATGCACACACATTGCCATAAATCTAATGCGCTTTCATGATCTGTGGGAGCGGAGTACATAAAACGTGTTTGCCGGATTTGCATACAAACATACTTATTCTAAATCCCCCTCAGAAGTTGTAAATGATTGTCTTTTCCTGAAATACATCTCAGCAAATTGTATTTGGGCATGTTTATGAATCCTATTATGGCATGGGTTTTATCATATTTCGTGGACAGTGATGGCTTCTCAGCGAAGCTGTTAAGAAGAGGGAGAGAGGGGCCTTGGGCAATAGACTTTGTCATTTGTTTCAGATGGGTTCTGGATTCCCCTTCATTGCTCCATGACAGGTTCACAGTACCAAGATGGAGCTGTGCTAAGTCCTTGCAAGAGTAATTCAGTAACCGCTGTCTGCCGAGCGAGCGAAGCGCCTCTCTGTGTTCATTTTGGTCTTTGATGCACCGCTGTTGAATGCATTACTTAGCTCTTAACATGATGCAGTAACGGCGGCCCGATCTGACTTTGATTGCGGCCTTTTCAATTCTTCATTTCTTTTGTGTTTCGCACCCTGTAAATAAATAGTGACATAACCGAGTAGAATGTTGCATAATAGGCCCACAATGGAGCCGAGTTTACAAAGAGCTGGAGAGATACTGGGCAGGGAGGAGAGGCAGGAGTTTGTTAGCAGTGCCTGCAGAGGTCTGCGTCGCTGAGGAGATTAGAATATGTCTCTGTGCTGCTGTGCTTCCCTGTAGCCGCCGAGCAGCCGAGGTAAAGTGCTGTGGTGGATCCTGGTGGCAGCTGATCCTGGAAAAATGATTAAATCTAGATTGCTTCGATATACAATCTGCCTGCTCACATATATTACCATTATTGGGAATACTTCTAGCATTTCAATTGTCCCTGAGGGTCCCTTCACCTCCGTCAGACTTTTCCCTTTTGTATAAACACTTTACATTTATCCACCGCTCCATTTGGGTTAAACGCTGTCTTTTCTCAGGAATGTTGTAAATACTGTGATTTTGTTGACGTGCTCAGTTACATGTGACATCTATTGCACTTCTGTTCGTCCTGGGAGAGAAATCCTTCACTTGCATTTCTCTCTGAGGTTTCTACCATTTTTTTCTCCTCTGGTTTTTGTCGGGGGGTTGTTTTCATTCATTCTTGTCGAGGGTTAAGAGAAGAGGATGTTGCAGCTTGTTAAGCCCAATGAGACAAATTGTAATTTGTGCATATTAGCTATATAAATAAAATTTGATTGATTTATTGATGACATATACACCATATGTGGGAGTAAATAACAGTCCCGCCTTAAGTCTTTTCAAGAATAAATTAACTGCATTTTGACAATGTCAAGTATCTGAAATGTTTACTCTACTTTATTCCCCCAATCGCCCCCCCCTGTCTGAAATAGCAGCCAGGCTCTTGCGACTCCCGTCAGAATTAGCCATTAATTGGTGGGACAAGCTGCTGAGTGGGGAGGTCATAAACATTTCAAGAGTTATAAAACTTTCATTAAGTTCTCACGATATCACACCAGCGAGTGACCCTCCTGCTCCCTGCCTCCCCTTTTTTGTCCGGGTGGTGTTGAAGAGGGGAATGATCGTGAACAAGAGGCCTCTTTGTGGCGGAGGGAGCCTTTTTCAAACTGTCTTGGCCTTTTGACTCGTCCTAAGCCAGAGATCAGAGCTTGGAAAGTGGCAAAACAATGGGCCGATTTAATGAGATTGTAAAACAGGCTGAGGAAAAGGAGGGGGTTACCGAATAGCCAGACTGCCAGCTCTGGTCCGTTTCAAAAGGTCTTTTCAGGATCTCCTCTAAGCCGTCTCAATATGAGCTAGAGGAAAAAAAAAGAAGAAATCAAAGGACTCGGAATGCTTCCACAGACTCTGACATGAGGAAGATGTGGATGTTTGTCTGCTGTTTTCCTCACAAACGGGTTGCACGCCTGGAAAAAAACGCTGATCCACATTTGACGAATCGAAAAAAGTATTTTATTATCCCTCTGAAAGTTTTTTTTAATCCAAATCATCAAATAAAAAATGTCAGTTACATTTGATTACTGCAAATTTTACTCTTATTAATAAACACTCAGTAAATACTTAATATTTTAAACAATGTGGTCTATAAGGAGAACAAACACGTGAGTTATTTGGGTGATCTTCAAAAAGTAGATAAATAATCAGGCCAATTATGATAGTCGTACGACAGAACTTCCTGTCACACACTCACACACGCACGCGCACACACACACACACACACACACACACACACACACACACACACACTCACACACACAGTAAGTGGTTCTGGCACACACCACAAAGGAGGAAACAACAATCCCATTCATGTCCCTGGGTCTGAGTTGCTCTTTCTAAGCAACGCCAGCGCCGAGTTTATCACGATACATCTGTCACGTATCTGCCCCATCGAAATATCTCTGTGGCTGAACCCCTCCTCAGTTGTCATTAGAAGGAGGGGGGAGAGAAGGATGGAGGGATTGAAGGAAGGGGGGAGGGGGGGGGGGAGGGAGAGGAATGAAAACAAGCCAGAGTCGAGGAGATAACCATCAGGGTCCTAAACCCATTATCTGGCCCCTGTCCACCGTTGAGTGTCAGGAGTCACACCCAGGTCCAACTTAGCCTGGAGCTGTTGACCTGATGGTCTCCGCTGACATTTCCATTCAGATGAATGGCTCCTCGCTGCATGCTAGGAAGTGTCCAGTTTGACCCTTACCTGCCCCAAGATTCTCTCCCTTATTAACTGGTCTGTGGCACCGTGTCTAACCTGTATCCTACTGCCCGCCGCCCTCCCCCCCACCCGCGCGGCTCTGGCGGCGAAGCTGTCTCCAGTAATAATGGAGGAGAAATGAAGCCAGCCAGGCCCTGATGGTGGAGGTTTTAATGACACCGTGCTTTTGTGCTTTTTCATTTAGACAAGGGGCAGGAGACGGGGAGAGGACGAGGAGGCTAGAACTCTGCAGCGCTGCGACAGTAAAAGCGCGGTGAGTGGCGCACCCTCATTTTGAGGTTATAGGACACAGTTAAGTTCCTTCCGTGGTTCAGGCAAACGTGCCGGTAATGGGCTCGTCGGGGCACCGTGCCATACACAGCTGTTTTTTTTATGTTCTTTAATTTGCTTGAAGGAGATGGGAGGGGGGGGGAAGCGTGCGAGTGTGTCTTTAAGGAGGCCCGTGGACTTAAGAGACCAAATACCAAAAGGACCTTCATAGGTGCACTGTAGTTAACCAATGTAATTAGCAAGAACACAAGTAATCAGTCCAGGGAAGTGTGTCATTAAATGGCATCCCCCCCCCATGATTAATTTGCCACTCGTAACAGCGAAATGAACCTTCTCTGTGTCCTTAATGACCCTGGTTAATCTTTTAAAGTAGCAGGGAGGAGAGAAGACAGCAAGAGGGGGGGAGATAGGGAGCGGGAAGACAGGAAGCGAGAGAGGAAGTAGATAGCAGCCGCTCACAAGTGTTTCCAGTCGTGTAAAGGCCCTTTTCCACTGGTGAAAAACACCAACAGGAGATACTCCACGATTTAATAAGGTGAGACTGAAAAACTCCTTTCTGCAAGAGTCAGTCTTAACCCAAAAATGGAAATTAATCCCAGGTTTAATGTACGTTAACAAGCCTTGAGCATCATCTTCTTTGTTTCATACTGTTAAAGGTGTGTAGGGATTTATTTTGTGTAACATTTTGTGACTTTTGTCAAATGTATGTATGTTTGCTTCCTGTCTCCATTTTTATAAAATTTTATCATCATCATCATCATCATCATCTTCCCTTGGTGACGTCAAACATGGTGCACCCAGGGAAAACAAATTCAAAATCAAATATTCCTCTTCGGCCACAATTGCCTTTTTTTTTTGTAGATTTACCCTCATTTACAAAACCTGTGCATATCCGCGAATATGTTGGGTGTAAAAAAAGGAAGGTTACAGTTTGCCCTGGACTTCTGAAATGCCAGAGAGGCTTCTGGGAGTGATTAAGAAGCAACAGACACTTAAACAGATACAGGACACAACAATCTGTTCTCTGGGACAAATCCCCTTTTAGAGATATTAAAGAACAGAGGCAGCACATGGCGCCCAGCATCTGACACCGCGCTCTCTGAAGTGGAGGTGGTGAGGAGATTAGCGCGAGGAAAAGAGCCCCTATTATACGCCCTGTTGCATTATTAAACACGTCTCTGTGTAATTCATTCTTCGGTCGGAGTACATATTTGTCTTGGTAATTTTTCTTAAGCCACGATAAAGCAGAATTAACCATTTGAATTAATCATGGGAATTAATTCTTTGATACTGGGTCGGGGGCCGTTGCGTCCGGCCAGCTGCACAAGGCCGGGGCCCGGCCTGCTTAACACCAGAAGTGCCAAGCATATGCTAGTTGGGAGGAGGAGGACGGATAGGGAGGCCTGGGTGGGCAGGGAGGAGGTCCCCGTGGAGCCCTTCACAATGAAACACAATATCCTCCTCCTCAGACGCGTGCAGTGACTTAAACACTCCATTGTATCAAATATGAATGAGGTTCCCCATTGTCTGGGTGCGGGCGAGCGGGGAGACAGTGTTGTCGATTAGCCACATGATTAAGCAGACGACACGGTAGGGGCCACAGAGGTAAATAAAGGCCGCCCTCTGTCATTTCCTCGTCCCCAAGGGGACCCCGCTGATGGCTCCTCACAAAACTTAGCACGGTTAAAGCCAATTGACGGAAAAAGTGATAATATATGAGTGTGAAAACAGCTGAGTGATAGAAGGGAGGTGGACGGGGGGGGGGGGGGGGATTACGAGGCAAGGAAGTGGATGTGAAGGAAGAGGAGAGGAGGAAAAGGAAAGAGGAAGAAAGAGAAGTGGGGTATGGAGAGAGATATGAGTAAAAATGGACGGAATAAGAGAAGAGTTATGAGCAGAGAGGACAAGGTGAATAATGGAGGAGGGCAACAAAGGATTGGGAGCGGCAATAAGCGGCGCCATTGATTAAACACGCAGGGTAATTCAGTCATGCTCCATGTCAGGTGTTTATTATCACATTGTAGAATTTGCATGTGAAAAAGACACTCGCGTTCGCTTCGCCCGGCCCTCTGTGATTGGCTGACAAGCGCATCTGCGCTACAGTGCTGTAAAGGCCCCCTGTTAGGAGTGCATGAACCCGGTCACGCTTGTTCACAGTGGGCCCAGAGTGTCAAACGGTTATTATTGGCAGCGTTAGCCGAGATAACAAATAGAGGCAGAAAGGCCCATAATGAAAGGGAATAAATTGTCTTAATCGATTCTGCTCATTAATCAATTTGGAGCAATACGTCAAAGACACAAGCCCAGCTGATGAAACTAATGAGTCACAAACAATGTCCGTTTGTAAGGATTATTGCAGTTTTAGTCATTTTCTCAATTTGTATTTACGTATTCACGGGGTTAGGGTTAGTTTAGTTATTTGTTTGATTATTTACTTACTACTATTGTTGGCATTTAGTGCACATTGGAGATATAATACATATATATATACATCAATTTTATATTTATTTATTTTTATAATATTACCAAAAAAGAGAAATAGAAACTGTCATAATTTAGATTGTCCCTCAGGTTTCTGTTTCATCATGTCTTCATTCTCTTGATTCCCTTGAATCCCTATATTGTTAAAAACCTTGTCTTCTGTGGGGCTCTATCAAATTGCTGTAACTGTTATCTCTTTATTGATATCCAGGAGCTGACCTTAGTCGACAGCCCCCCCCCCCCCCCCATCTACACATGCACGCACATACACACACACATACGTATGCGCACACCCCTCCACCAGCCCCCCTATCCCGTTGCGGGACATTCAGGTAACTAATCTGCCTTTAAGTATGTCTCAAAGGAAGCGCGGCTAATTAGTATCGAAATTTACTGCCTTCACTTTTATTGACTTGTCCTACTTCTCCGATAATTAACTAATGAGTAAAGTAATGAGCTATGTCGTTCAGTCATGCTGTTCAATTACAGTGCGGAATCAATTATTGAAAATAGTTTTCTGATGCCACTGCCTGAGAGTGCAGGCGGAGGGGGGACAACACGGCTTCGACCGAGAGGCAGAAAACTTTAACATTTCTTTTCAGGCGATGAGAAAAAACCTGATGTGGTGAATTCGGGGGGTTTGACCTCGTTGCAGACAGGAAGTGAGCACAATCATTTTATCAAGCTCTTCTGAAAATCACGATATCCGGCGACACCATGTCAGACGTCTAAATGTTATTACTAATTTGTACTTTAACCACTGCTGATGGAACATGCGCGTGCACCAGATTACTGTAATTCATTACCCAGCACAAGCTTCCCTGTCAAACCCAGTGGAGCTGGGATGAGGTCTCGCAGTCAGCAGTGTGTCACTGAGGTGTCTGGGATCTTAACAAAAACATTGGGTTCATTATAGAAAATTAATTAGAGTAACACACTCCCAAGTGTTTCGGCTGATAATGAACTCTCTATCTTTTCAGGCCAATTTAGTCTGACGCTCGTTGATAATTATGTTTACATCAAAATCAATGCCCCTTGTGATGATGTATGTAAGTTTGTCATCTGGGATAAATCCTATATGGATGGAATACAGGGAAGTTGTGCGCTTCATAAAAGCCTTGTTCTCAAAGTTTGGGTTTGATATTTACTGCAGCCAAATTGCATGTGAGGGCCAAGGAAACCTATTTTCTTCTTTTGAGCTATGAGTTCATATAACACATTTAATTTTGTTAAAGTTAGACTTTTTTGTTATATAAATACAGATATTCTATGTAACTACCAATCAATTCTTCTGGAGACTTAGGAACAATAATATATTGAAGATGTGAAATCATGTTCACAAATCATTTAGCTTGTGTGTCATCATCCATGTAAAAAATGCACACGCATGTATTTAAACATGAATGGGTCACGCATTGTAAAATTGTGCTCTTTTGAATTTCTGAATGTGTCATAAAGATTTGTAGCAATGGAAATATTGTGGGAGTTTTTTGCATAGAGATTTATATGATATTTTGGCAAGTTTGAAGCATGGTCTGGGATCATAGCTTAACCAGGAAAGGGAACGATTAGCCAATCAGAAGCATGATAGTGGGAGGGTCTTACTACAGATTGGGTAGTTTGATTTTTTTATCTGATTGGATGTAAAGTTGGCGATGTGCTGATTGGCTGCTCGGCTCAGACGTAAATATAGTTTCAAAATATGTGTTTGTGATTCTCAGCGTGTCACTGATAACATCAGGATTAAACAATGTTAAATCTCACAATTATAAAATATTCCAGCGCAAATTTTACACAATAATTGCACAAAATATTTCTACAGCTACAACTGCAAGCTGTGAAACCTACTGTACATTGCCTTGTACATACCCTAACCCCATATTCAAAATGTGATAATATTAGTGGATTTGGTTGAATACTTCAGGAACTGTGTCTTTTAATGTATTTTAAGAACTGACATATACAAGAGACATTTCAGTTCTCAACAAATGAACTGTGTATTGCTTCATTGCCCAATCATATGGTGTCATGAACAAATATTTCTACACTTTGCAATCAGGATGTTGGATGCAAACGGAGCCTGGGAAAGAAGAGCAGCATCAGTTAAATAATATTACGAGAGGATTTAAAGCACTTGTGGGGTCATGCCAGAACTTGCTGGTGTAAGAGCAAAGGCAGAAACATGAATAAAGAGAATTGGACGAGCTCCCAGTTTCTTCATGGCTGAGTCATTATTTTTAAGAAATGTCCACAAGAAGGTACATGCATAGTGTGGCTTATATATATATATATGTGTGTGTGAGTGTGTGTGTGTGCGTGTTTGTCTGTGTGTAAATAGCCTGAAATAGCCAGATCTCGACAGTCTATCCTCTCAATGTTCTCCCACAGACAATAGAAACCTCTCCGGATTATTGCAGAACACATAAAACACACATTTATTTTGATTTTGCTAAAGTAATAATTAATGAAATGAAAAGCAGAGGTAGTAATATACTAATTAATTGGTTTTGCATAATATTACAAGACAGAAAAAAGGAGACATGGGGGGGTGGACATGAGAATTCTACCACAGTATTTTGGTGGTATCAATATTCTATTAATATTAACAATGCCAGAGGTCCCGGCTGGTGTGCCAGTCAGGGCTGAGCCGATGTGACAGGCTCTCAGAAAGACGCTAAAGCCAAGGACATTAAATTCCCCCTGACAGCAACCTTGGAGAGTGTCCCAGGCGCGCGTCACTTTGACTGCGGTAAATCAGAGAAATAAACTCAAAAGAACATAATGGAGTCGGCTCCCGTCATTATTACGACAAGCAGGTTTATTTAGTGTACAGTTGGCTCCCCTTCTGCTCCGGAGTGTGAATGTGCCTGTGTTTGCTCTTGGCTTGCTGAGCCCTAACAAGACACGACTGTCAACCGTCAAGAATTCCTGTAAGCCAAAGCTGCCGTTGGACTGTACACGGTGTAAATCCAGCAGATTAGAACAAAATCCACCCTAACTCTCGGAGAAACCACACTCACAAGCAGCAAATACATGCAAGATCCCTTTATTGGGAACACCGTGCTCTTGCTGGAGAGGGCCTTCCTTTGGCTCTGAGAACAAGCTCGACTCCTCGTGGCACTGAGGCAGTTTCTTCTTTGAGACGTGGTGCGTATCGTGCTGGAAGCAGCTGTTTGGACATGGGCAGATTATGGCGATAAAGGGATGCACAGCATTAGCAACTCCGATGGCACTCAAACGATGATTGATTGGCGTTAAAGAGCTCAGAGTGTGCTAAGAAAACATTCTCTACACCATTACACAGTTTCTCCCCCACCACTCACAGACACTGTTTGCACAGGGACTGCTCAAATAATAGCTTGTTTCCTACACATTTAAACAGTTGTATCGATGTAAGATGCAGAATTTAACTGAATAACAGCTGTTAGCAAAGACAACAGGGTCAGCAATGCTTGTCATTGATTACCCATGTTGTGTTCTTCACTGGTAGCCGAAGCTAATGCCGGTTGTTTTCTTCTGGAAAGGAGTCATGTGATAGGAGCCTGACGAATCAACGAAGGCTATGCCATGATTGAAATGACCCACCCAGCGAGGGTGAGTGTGTGCGTCATCATTTCCAAACATCTTTGTTTGTGCTAATCCAGACTAAAACTCAACCCTGGAGTTTCAAGGAGTTTTCAAACTGGATTCCTTACAAAAATGTAGTCGTATTGATGTAGCCTGACACAATACTGAAATTTATATTTGTATTTCTAACAGTTTTTAACAGCGCAATACCTTCTACACACCCCCAAGTGTAAGAATTGATGATGTCTGCATCTTTCTATTGACAGGAATAATTATATGCTTGTATTACGTATCTCTGTATTCACTACCACTTTGTTGTCGGACAACAATAAATTAAACATGTATGCAAACACTGATTGTGATGTTGTGTTATGTCACAGTAAAACGACCTATTAAACATAGAGTGTACTGACTGATCAGCTAGCACGGCTAACACACAGGTTTAATCTCCATGTCCCCGTGTACAGATACGAGATGACACATTTGCTATAAGTCATTGTGTGGGATACAGTACGTAGATTGCGTGCTGCATGGCTTCAGAGGCGGAATGGGGGGGGGGGGGGGGTGGAGTAGCCCCTCAGACCTCCCTGCCAACTACGAGCTGCATTTGCTCTTCTGATTCCCTCCGCGAGATGACAAATAAAACAACAGCTTATGGTGCAGCAGACGGCCTGAAGCCAGCTATCTGGGGCCCTTCTATCATCCTCGTCTTCCGCCCTCGCCGCGTCCACCCCCCCCCCCCCCCCCACCCCCCTCTTCACAGATGCCTCGGCCAAACCTTATCACCATTGCTCCCATTTGAATAGTATTATAGAGACGCCGGCCAAGGGAGATGTCATAAAAAATGTTATTGATTTTTTTTTCTTTCCCCCCTCTTGTCGTCATACATTAATATCACCAAATAACTGCACGGCTCCTGTTTTTGAGCGTGGCTTTTGTGGAACGTGTCACAACCACCCCAGCCCCCCCCCCCCCCCGTCCCCATGTGTCTTAACAGATTCTGGTGACGTTATCTTTCTGGTACAGCATGACTGATCCTTCTGCGTCTTGTCAGGTTTCCCAGAGACAGGCCTTTTTGACGTGCACAGACACGGTGCAGCAGGATTTGACGTGGCATGATGAAGAGTCGACTTTTTACTGTGGGTGACCTGCAAGTCCGAAACCGGGGACTGCAGTGTAGTGGGTGGGCTGGAGTGTGTGCACGTGTAAAGGCCTCTTGTTTCTCTGTGTGTGCAGGCAAATATCATGCCAGTGTATGTCCTGTTGCGACTGTGTGTGTGTGTGTGTCTGTGTGAGCTGTGATGTTCCATAATGACACATTCACACCTTCACAAGACAGCACCAATGTCCACACGGTCAGGCTGTTGTCCCCACTCCCCCGTCTCCCTCCCTGTCCCCGCCTCTCCCCTTCAGCTCGCCTGCTGTGAGCAGGTGACAGGCTCTCCGGAGGTGTGAGTGTGTGTGTTTACCTTCAACCTGGCTCACACGTTCTGTCAGGTGTCGCTCACGTGGACTGCGGAGGGATTGACCTGTGAGTGAAAACAGAGACAGTGTGTTGCGTGAGAAATGGCGATAGCTTTAACACACAGTGATCTGCCTTGAAACTGATGTTAATGTCGTGGCTTGATTCATGCTCGCAAAGAGTGGATAGTACGTACGCAAGAGTTTTCAGTTTACTCACTTCACTTTGTCACAGCTACCAAACAATCCTGCTGCACACGCACAAAGAAACACACACCAACAAATACACTCATTAGTCATGAACCAGCCGGTTTCCATTCAAATTCAGAGAGGTCAAGATTAACATTTCCTCAACATAAGGTCAGGAACATCATAATGTCTAACTAGCATCAAGATGAAGTCAAATGAATGTTAAAGTATTAGATTTATCAATATCTGTTTATAGTCAGCAACTGGCTGCCAAGTATGGTAATATAAGTTACAGTAAAATACTTATTGTCAGTTTTCACATTGAACTGAAAGAATTATAAATTTGCTTTTCCTGTTTTTCTCCGATTTACTTCTTCCCGTCTGTTATTCTTTCTCACGTCTCTCCCACACCCTCCAACTCCCGTCAGAATGTTTATTGGAATTGACAGATTTGATTGGATGAGTTGCTTTATGTGAAATTATTATAAAACTGTGAGTTTCCTGGGCCACTAGTGCTGTCAATCTAGAAAAGCTACTCCGCCATATAAGTCCAGGTCGGGTTAGGACGGTGTCTGGGTCTGGATCCGGACTGTGAACTGCCTATAATTGACCCCTGCTCTCAACAAAGGACAAACAAAGGAACATTCTCTCACATCTTACACACCAACCATCCTCCCTCTCTTTGCATCCCGTAAACAAAACTAGGCACAAAGTCATGACACAAAGAGGCACCAACAAGAAAGTCAGCACTAAAAAAAATGGAAGGGGTCAGCATACGTCCAGTCAGCGCACAACACCTCGTAAGACAACTGTCCCAACCAAGCAAATTGGGTCTCTCCTACAGCTTCAGCCCAGTGTGGCACGCAGCTGGGTGTGTGTGCATGTGGTGCACTCCACTGTACAGTGTGTGCGCTCTCTCCTCCGTGTCACGTACGATACCACACAAGTGAAGATGGGGCAGAATAGCAGGAGAGCTGCATGAGCAGATTTGGGTGTTGCCCCCAGGGCGTGTGCTGTAGCCTCCATAAGCAGTGACATGTCAGGCCTTTGGACCTGTGTTTTTCTGGGTAAGGGGGGGGGGGGGCGCCTTCATTATACTGCAGGTCCAGGTAATGAGGCTGGAGGGGTCGCCGCTGACTCAATCTGTAAGGCTGTAAAGAGAGACAAAGAAAGAAGTGTTAGTGACAGTGGCACAAGGAACACAGGCTGGATTCTGTATGAGAAAGCATGCTGGAAATCTAACAGTTTTGTTGTGTAATACTTATGAATCTTATAGTGGGAGCAGAGGGTATTTGCATTGTGTTGTGCATTATAGTGCTGTTAATCTAATCTATACTGTGAGCCCCAAAACACTGTGTGCACAAGACCTTCAAGGTAATTAATGCACAGGGAGGCTTAACATGAACAAATAAGAATAATACATTTCTTAATTTCAAGCCTGATAAGTACTGCTACCTTTTATGCAATATTATTGTATACAATATTCATGTATGTATTGTTTTACTGAATAATTCCAGAATAGTGAACAATTTTGTCTGTGCCAAAACAACAAAAGTGGTTTCCGTTAGGTTTGAAACTGAAAATCTAAATTATTATCATTATTATTATAGTAGTATGCATAATCCTAATACTGTTTCCTTGTGTTGTCATCATTGCTGCTGCTTTTCTTATTAATAAGCTCATCATAGAATCATCATGGTGCTTTTAAAAGCTATTTAAGTGAAAAAACAATCTTCTACATTGATAAGTGCTTCATTTATTTGGAGCTGCTTTTCCAATACAAATACCAGGACCAAGGGAAAGCAGATAAATGCAGTAAGAAATGTATATGTAGAAGAAGAAGGATCCATACTGGATTTCTTGTAGGGCCGACTTTTACAAAGCACCGTCTTTGTCTTGCTAATAAAATCTGAGTCATTATTTTTGTCGGCAGCCTCAGTGAAAACATAATAACAATGTCTGCTGTGGTGGAAGTGGCTGTTTGTTGTTTGTGTTCTGCCTTCCACCACAGCCACTGATCCATCCAAAGTTAATCACTCCGAGCGGCATTACAGTTTAGTGCAGTTTGGAGTCAAACATCCATCTCCCGGTCTATCTATCACTTGTTTTGTTTTTTTCCCTATGTGGTAATATTCCCCAATTAGAGCATTACTGTAGCCTACTTCATCAAGGGCTAAAGTAATCAAGATTAATCTCAGTGAGCTGACACGGGCTGTTTGCTAAGGAACACACAGAACAATTGCTCTGGGCGAGCATCATTAGGAAATGCAATAAAATTAGGTAAACTGATTATATTTCAGAACTGGGGAGCAAAATAAAAACACAATTTGGGGAGGGCTTCAATTATGACGGCTGCGCTCGCTTGTTTGAACATCAGCCATTAAGCTACGTTGCAGTTGTAATGCTCCGGCACAAGTTTTTTTGTGCGGGTATGTGTACGTTCGTTTTTTTGTTGTTGTATATCTCTGTATTCCCGTGGATGATATGCATGTGTTTTTTTTTAATTCATGCGTTCGGATTGCACTGATGGTGGGAGGAAGGGTGGTGTTATGCTGTTAGTGGTGGAGGTAGCCTGTAGCCACATGCGCAGGCTCCCAGCCAGCAATTGACACCAACTCGGTCTTAGCCAATGGCTGCAGCAACCATCTCAGCCTTGGTAGTCAATTGGTATCTAATAGGGGTTAAGTGTTTTGAATTCTGTCTTTTGAGAGAGAAGAAAAAAAAAAGCCACTGGAAGGCAAGATTTCATTTTAATTATAGCTCAGATGGTAGATGGATTATACTGTATGTGTTATATACTTTGTTGGGTGTGCGTTTTCTATTTATGTGTGTGTGGCTGCCACACTGCGTTTGCAATATGTGCACGCGAGAGAGCATCTATAGGCAAATCATGTGTGCTTTTGTTTATTTATTTGGCCCTGCCTTCAATAGCATCCTGGTGAGGTATACCAGGGCAATCTATTTATGTCATTCATGGCCACTCAGTAGTGAACAATACTCTGAAACACACACTGTGATTTGCCGGTTAGCAGTAAAACCGTTTTAAATGCTTATTAATCTTGCCTGGGGCCGAATGCTTCCTCCTCCTCCTCCTTCCCCAAAATGGGAAAAAGAATGAAAACACGTGGAAATATGAAAAATACCTTATCTTATCACCATGTGGAGGTAATATTTTGTGATCCTCGCTGAAATAGCTCTGAACATTCCATGAATATATTTTGAATATTCCCTTCGCCTGCGTTTGAATTGATGTACAGCAGGGCATATATGTATTCATGTCATCTATCCCCTGTCACGCATCAGCCGTATTACAGCGTCTTCCCAAACAATTTTGACAAGGAGGGCCGCGCTTCTCTTTCATTTAGACTAGATGAAGGTATACGCAGCTATATGATGAAATAACCTTATTGTTTACCCCACCCCCCCCCCTCCCCTCCCCTCGATAGAAATGTGCTGGCCTCCCTCCCGTACCTCAGATTACTGTTTGCGGGGAGAGATAGAAGCTAAGCTGAGCTGACGGACGTAAGTGATAGCAGCTTCCTTCAGGTGTGGCCCCTATCACACCTGCTGTGTTATGGACGTTTGTGAGGGAGAGCGTAACCAATACATGGAGGTTTACACATCCGATGATCCTTTGATTAAAAGGGAATAAATGGAAACAAAAATCCAATGAAAGAATGATGGTGGGGGCATTAACATATCAGTATCTCATGTAAGTAAAACAATTGACCTCACCAGTTTGTATTCCGTCTTTTAGTGTTTCTTTTTTTATTTATCTAAGCTGCTGAATTTTCAAATATGAATGCTTTCTTAACCTCATGTAGTCCCATCGGTGAGACTCTGACCCGCTGAATGGCTTTCTTGCTCATTGTAATAGCCCATTGATTGGGGTCAATTTTTTATTTGCAGGCCACATGCGGATGAGATCTCGCAGAATCAATATCAAAACACACACATATGCCTATGTGATATTCGCTGTAGTGAAAACATAATCAATACGCTCATAAAAAAATCAGCACAACCTTTTGCCGCCCCGTGACCGGCTAGCTTCTGATTAACCCTCCACACATTGCACCAGTGGCCTGTGCCTATGGACCTCATGAATTAAAAATGCACTTCATTATCCCGGTCAAGTCTTTAAAGGATGTCTCGTCCTGCATGGCAGCGTTTTCGTTTTGCTAACTTACACTATTTTCTACCTTGTCGTTTTTTTCCAGGATTATCATGATCGATTTCATCCTGTCTTCCTCCTTTTCTCTCTCCCTCCTCTGTCTTCTTCCCTTTTTGCATACTGCCAAATTTCGGAGGATGGGGCGATAGGAGGAGAAAAAAAGGAGGAGGGATAGGAGAGGAATAGTTAACAAACTCTGCAAATGATTGATGGGCTAATTTCAAGCCCTGAATAAAACAGTTTCCTAAGTCTGTTGATTCTCCATTTATTAGGTAATAGAAACATTTATCAAAAAAGTCACATTTTTTTCTTAAGCAATAATTGCATTTTTAAGCCCTCATTAGGCCTTCCATGCATGCATAATCCGATTGAATAAATACAGTGCCGGGGTGAGGAATTAATAGTCCTCCTATGGTAAACTGAAAGTTGGAGAATCTGCACCTTGACTCCTGTTAGCATGGAATAGAAGAGTGAACAAGGCTCGGAGGTGTACAGAGGCAATAATAATAAGAATAAAAAGAAGAAGAAGAAGAAGAAGAAGAAGAAGAAGAAGAAGAAGAAGAAGAAGAAGAACAAGAACAAGAACAAGAACAAGAAGAAAAATAATAATAAGAAGAATGATAATAAGAATGATAATAATAATAATCATAATAATAATAATAATCATAATCATAATAATATTAATAATAATAATGTTAAAGCTACTTCAACATAATTTATAAATGCTCAAACATATAGATTTTGTATAAAGAAACATCTACTGATGTGAGCCATGCCCCACAGAGGAATACAGATGTCAGAAAATGTATAGTCATAGATTGTTTGTTTGCATAAACCTGAAATAGGCTCAAAAGTAACTTCATAGAGATTTAGATATTGATCTGTCCACAGTCGAGACAACTTGTCTCTACATGTGGACAAATTAGCGTTGTGGCTCTCCCTGGTTTTGGGAATAGGCAGTTGGAATGACCCCTAAAGCACAAAGCACATGTGACTAGTATGGTGAAAGAGAACAGGTGAAGGCTTAAAGAAATTATTGGAGCTACTTGAGACTACTTAATTCAACAGGCATGAGTCCAGTGCAGGACAACAAAGATGACACCACTGTTATAATGTTAAATAACTTTGCCAGACCCACCCTAACACACCACAATGCTATTAGTCAAATCTTTAGAGGACTGATTCATTGTGCAAGAAGAACATCCTGTTCTCCCAAAGGGCTTAAAAAGAACAACGCATGCCAACATGAAGACATCATGCCAATGGTTAATGGTTCAAAGGAGGGTGTCCTTATCTTACAGGATAATGTCAGGGTCTCCTTTCTCCAGCGAGTCATAGAGAAGGACAATAAACATCAGAATACATCTATTACAGAATAACATCCAATCTATGTTTCAGACAAAGCAAATCCAACTTTACTAGTAGGCCAGTTGCAACTTGAGTTTGGAGCAATAGAAATCAAACCTCTGAGATGACACAGTTCTGCAGCTGCCATATTAGTTTAAGATCCTCTCTGCTACAGGAGGTTAAGTAAGGTCAGTAATTAAATCACAGGGTTATCTTCGTTGATTTATTTTTTTAGGCAACGTGAGTTTTTAAAGGGTGCGTTCAGGAAAGACACAAAAGAAAATAAGCATTTGCATGTTATTACCTTAAGCACATTGCGTTTGTCTTTACTTGTGACTTAGATAAAGATCACATCACATATGATCTGATCCGCGAGGTTCATTATTTATTTATTTTTCTTGCCACTGCAGTGATTCAATAATAATAATCCAAATTATTTGTATACAGATGAGATAATGCGTAAAATATATAAACCAGCCAACATTGTCTACCGGGTTAGATGTTGACAAAGACCTTTACAGCAAAGTTTTGCCATCAGGGGAAATTTGGGGTTTCAGTATCTCGCCTCAGGCAACTTCGCTGGGATCGAACCTGGTTAGTGGATGACCCGCTCTACCTCCTGAGCCACAACTGCCTCTCTGGACAAAGATACATTTGTGATCTTCACCCGAACAATGGACTTGGACAGTGGTGTTTTCTGACGGGTAGGCTTTGTTCGAATTCTCCGTCAACTGGTGACGACATAGCAGAGCTCCAGCTCTCCTCCACCTCTGTACGTCATGAGAAATAAGGTTTAAGCTCTTCACCGCCTGGCCAGGGACGGCGGTTTCCCACTTCATCTCCTCCTGTACACTGGAGCGTTTTGCGTACGAGGCCACATCAGAACAGCAGTCATGTCTTGTTACCTGGCAACGGTCCCACCAGTCGGCCGAGGCTCCTGTTCCAGCGGAGAAAGCCAGTTTTAATCACCTAGCAAATTTCCAGCACTGGAAACAGACAGGGCCTCAGCTTAATCTGGTTAGCACGATGAGGCCGTTTTCCGATATCATTGCTAATCAAATCATCCCAGAGGCCCCGGGTAGGGGAAGTGGTGGTAGTAGTAGAGGAGGCGGCAGATTGCGTGCGTACGTGGAGGGGGGGGGGGAGGGGGGGGGGGGGGGGGAGATACAGCAGGTGTCTGTGTGTGTTTGTGTGAATGCATATATGTAGGTTATAGGATTCACATGGTGGAGGGCTACTTAGTGATTTGCAAGATGCAACAGGGGGGGGGGGAACCCTGTGACATTCTAATAATGATGCTCCTTTGTATTAAACACATCAACACACACACACACACACTCATAAATACCCATGCACACCCTCGTGCTCATCATCATAACCAACACCCTGCTCCCCCCGCCTTCATCTCCAAACTCTCCCGTCTTTGGTCGTGAGCTCTCACTCCAATTTGAAAGACTCCTCCACTTCTCCCAGTAGATAAGCAGCATTTCTTTTAATAGCCCAGAGCCACTTGCCAGCACCCAGAGAGACTCCCCAGCCCGGCACCCAGGAGAGCCCGCACAACAGAGAGAAAAGGAGAACAAAGCCAACCTGCAAAGTCTTAAAAAAGTTAAAACGTGTACTTTGATAGCCCCGGCCTACCTATTGTGGCGGCGCTGATCCGACCCCAGGGAGACTGACAGCACCGCGGAGAGAAAGAGGGAATACAGAGCAGGAGGAGAAGAAGGAGAAGAAGAAGAAGAAGAAGTGGGCCACGGCAAAACCCGAAAAACTCTCCTCGTCTTCTGTTTTCCATATCTGCACGCACACGCTCACTCACACAAGATTTAGAGCCAAGCTGATGGTTTTTGCTGCTGTATTCCAGCATAGCAAGTGCACCGGTGTAATACCCATACAGTCTACTTCCTGCATTAGCATATCTGTCTTTTGAACTGTACAGTGAGTGAGAGACGAGAGCTGCGAGATTCTGTACACGGAGCAAAAACACCAACATTTAAACGCAGCGCCTGCACCGAGGGATTTCCACTTGCTGTCACGAGTTGAATTTTCTTTTTTCCAAATCTCCCAGAGCACATTGATATTATGCAGTGACATAGACTTGCCTCACGCATTCCCAGCCTCGTATTTCTTAGATATGTGCATGTAAGTTGCAAATGAATATTGTGCGGAGCTTCCTGGATTAAGATCAGGGAGGATGCGAGATCACTGCTCCACATGTTTTGGTTTTGGTAACACTGTTAAAATAGCTGTTGTATTGGCTGATTTAGAGTCAGTTTCCAAAGCCTCCTCTCGTGGGTGAAACTTTTGATGAACAATTCAGATGCCATTTTAAGTTACATCCCCTGATTTTGTTATGAGCCAAACAGCACTTTAAAAAAAAAAAAAAAATCGACTAAAGACAAAATGTTGGGGGCAGATTTAAGAGTTCAACAAAATCTGTTTAACCAGCACATGATGTGTTAATGGTCACACCATTATACCCAGGAGTCCGTAATCTGGTTCCTAATGCCTTTTAGAAAATAAAAATATTGATAACATATTTCCTCTCATCTCAGATGCAGCTAAAGCCCCAGTCTGCGCCTCATGTGTATTTACATTCAAATTACAGAATTAAGCATTTGTTGTCCTGCAAATTAAAAATAATGTCTTTATATTTGTTTTCTTGAGTCATATGCTGCTCAACCTTGCAGCCAAGTTAAACATGTGATATATAACTTCAGCTGGTCTCTGAATCAATAACATAAACAAAAGAGTTTGTCAAGTAGTGACCCATAAAAATCCACTGGTGAATTTTGAATAATTTTACACTTTAAATGTAAAATACAGTCAGTTTTTTTTCAGTTTTTCGATATGATCTAACTTCCATATGGAGATGCAACATTTTTGGTTCGTCATGAGTCACCAGTTAAAGAAGGTACCACACTAACTTTTCAAAATTTCTATAAGAGATGACTGGCAAAGGGAAGTGGCTATTTACCATCCTCACCAAACCTGTGGTTGGGCCTTAAACCAGTGACCTTATGTGACAGAGAACCCTGTTTGACGAGTGTCAGCGGTGACAATAAGCTTGGAGCGGTCCTTCTTCACGGTGGCAGGGGGCACACACAAACACACACACACACACACACACACACACACACACACACACACAACCGTGACACACACTCACTAACCTCCTCCTCCATGTTATTAAATTTGCCTGTTAATTTTCTCTAAGGGTTCAGTGTAATTAATGGACCAGTTTAGAACGGCCAGGCAGCGAGATTCAAGGCGCCGTCACTATCCCCCGTCCCCGCAGTCAGTCATGGAGGGGCCACTCTGGAGGCCCACTGGGTTCCTCTCAGGCGCCGCGCCCTGTCAGTCTCACGCCCGCCCTGGGACCGGGGCCTGTCCATCAGGAGCACAGTGATGGAGAGACAGGAGGCAGGGTGGGACACAACATGGCTGGCTGTGGCAATGATTCCCCCTCAAGTGGCTGTGATTGTGCTCATTACTGCCCATTTACATTTCATCAGCGGGCTAGCTAGCCCTGCACTGCTAGCACCGCCGACTCATTAGCACTAAGGGAGGTGGAGGGGGGGTTCGCATAGGCCTTAGGCATCCAGGATCTGAAATGCACCAGAGGGAGGTTTCAGGAAAAAAAGAGCAGAGAGGCCACATAGAAGCACATATGGAGAGAGGGAGGGAGAGAGAGAGAGAGAGAGAGAGAGAGAGAGAGAGAGAGAGAGAGCGAGAGAGAGAGAGAGAGAGAAATAGGTTGGTCGTTGTGCCTGCGTCTGATCAGATAAAACACAGAGGAGAGGAGGAGGGATTTAAACTAATATGTAATAATGCCCAGTGCTGTCTCTGCCCTACCTTTTCCTGGATGAGGCTCTGTTGAGCATTGATTGGCTGCATTTACAAACAAACAAACAAACAAACAATCTGTTATTTCTTTGCAGTGCTCATCTCATCTCCCCATGAATATCTCTAGAAGGATGATGTCACTCATATGCAACAAAATTTGGTGAATACAAATGTTCTGGATTAATTTGAATGATTCGGTGCCTCAAAGATTTCGAAAATACTTTGACTTTTAAAGAGCACAGACCAACTACTACATTTAAAGAAAAATTCAATGTTCATAACCTGCTCTTGATTCAATGTTAAGATACAAAGGAAGACATTTAGTAACAAAATTAAATTGAATTAAATCGAATGTTAAGTTAAGAGTTTTTTTTCCACATTAATTAACATTAAATTCTGTCTCGATTCAGGGGCTGCATCGTTCAGAGACTGGGTTGTCCTCAAATTTTGACAGAACCCAGAAACCCTGCACGACCTTTGCCCTTCTTTTTGTCTGGTTGGTCCATATACCACACTTATATCACATTATATCATACAACAGCTCCTCATTACACCCTGTTCCTTCATTGTGCAGAGATGGTTAAGAGCTGCCTCCCTGGTTGCATTAGATTGTAAATTGCTGATTGATGAAAATGCTTCTGGTTAACTGCCAATAACATGTTTTCTTATATTCTGATGAACAAAAAATGCAGAGAAATTTATCGTGGAAAATATTAAGCAATGCATTCAAAAATAAATATAAACAAGGATGATAAGTCACATAAGTACATGATTAAAAAAAAATGTACCTAGCATTTCTGATAATCAATGCACAGGTACAAATTGTACAATGTGGTTTGAACTACATTTGGCATTTCAATGTCAATACATTTGTATTAACGTGAAAACAATACCACAAAAAAATCTCAATGTGTATTTGTGCTCACTCTCAGTGTCGCCCCGTTGACACCAGAGAACTGATGGGGAGGAGGGTCTGAGGGTGAGGGTCAGAAATGCCTCTTGATTATCAAAGTACAGAGACCAGAAGAGGAAGAAGAAGAGAGAGAGACAGAGAGAGAGAGAGAGAGAGAGAGAGAGAGAGAGAGAGAGAGAGAGAGAGAGAGAGAGAGAGAGAGAGAGAGAGCATCAGAAGAAGAGTCGTGAGGGTGGAGGGGGTCAGAGACAGGGATGGATGGAGAGAGACAGACAGAGAGAGAGAAAATATATAACGGCATATGAGATTAAATACAGTATGTCTGCCCTCTTCTGGTCACCACCACAATCATCCACGCTGACAGTCCCAACTGGGGGGAGGGGAAGAGCGGCGTCCGAGAGGTGGTGTGGTGGCTGGGTGCTGGGGGGGGGGGGGGGTGGAAGAGACAGAGTGGATACTAGTGCAGGGAAGATGATGAAAAGCAAGAACCAGGCGATGAGGAGAGAGGTGGACGTGAGAGCAAGTCAGACCTTGAAAAACAAATTATACATTTGTCTAAAAATAGCAGCAAAATAGGACGAGGCAATTTCCATTAGTGTTTGTTATCGTGTGAAACCCCCGTCACAACAATTAAAACTGTTTTGTTTGCGCACTGGTTATTATCCTATTCCCCTGTCATATCCAGCAGGAAATTCTAATTTCATATTACGTACCTCATTTACTGTTAATATTAATCCAATATCATATGAAATGACATTTTGGAGTGACTAAAAACTCCATGATATTCAAAATGTAATTAAACTGCGCCGCCATATCCTGCTATTTTCCTGATTATTAAAGCAATGGTTCCAATGGCTTGATTATGACTGGAAAAAAAAAGAAAAATAACGAAATGGAAAATGTTGTGGCACCATTTCTTGACTGACAACATTGTTTCTAATCTCATTAGCGACAGGAAATTGACTGCAAATGACGAGCGCACATTCCTAATATTAGTAATTTACTTTGCCGCGCCAGGTTCCTCAGCACCTGCCGTGTGTTTGTTGGCAGTAATTGCCACGGCTCTAACAAAAGGAAAGTCAGTGAAGGGAACATAAACTGGGTGTGTGTGGAAATATGAGTGTGTGTGTGTGTGTCGGGAGTTTTACAGTGCGTCTGTCTGTGTATTTGTGTGTGTTTTTGCAGGAGTGGCTCATGGGCTTCTATATCTGTGTTTGTGTGATGTGAGTACACATACTCGGCTGCATGCATAAATGTGTGTGTGTGTGTGTGTGTGTGTGTGTGTGTGTTCTCGTGGGGTCCAACTGTGCCTCTAGGTGCTATTGGGGCAGGTGTGTAGCCAACAGGCAGGAGTGAGGCCTAGTTAGCCAACGCAGAGATGAGAGGTTGAGTCTGAAGAGCTAGTTAATGATGGGCTGGATTAAGCTCTTTATGTCAATAGCAGATGACTCTTTATTCTTCTGTTCACATTCGTTTGGGGAGAAATTTGAAAATTGGTCCCAGCGAGACTGTCCTGTAAAAAAAATATAGAGTTCACAGGTCACACGTGAAACCAATATATTAGGAACCAATGATTATAGTCAGGCTGAAGCTGCAGTAGTATGAATGATAGAGGCACAGGAGGTCAGGTGGCTTCCTATAAGGATGGATGGATGGAAGTTCATTTCTTAAGTGACAATGAGTCAGCACTGTTTTCTTTTAAATATTTGATTAAACATAACCAAGTACTATTTGTTCCTCAAACTAACCAATAATAATAATAATGACACAGATGCAATCATGTGTTCATCATTGTTAGCGAGACGACACAGGTCTGGTATAGCTGCCCATCCCCTCTGGGTTGTATCCGAGGAAAGTCACATGCAGCATATATGGAGGAAGTGCTGCTTCTTTTGGAGCAGAGTATTCATGGGGAAATATTTTACCTTTACGTTTTTTACCACTGTTTATTTGTTTTGTGTCTGTTTGTGAACGAGATAACTCAAAATCCACTTATTTCATTTCCATGAAACTTGCTGGAAGGATGTAGTATAGGTCAGGGTTGAACCCATTCAAATTTGGTTGGGATCTGGTTCTGGTTTGGATCCAGGACTTTTTTTTTTCTTTAACATTGTGCGATAGGATATTTTCTTTACATTTTCGTAGAGGGCATACTTCATGGATCTTGATGAAAAAAAATAATATGGCAAGTTTGGTGGACTGATATTTATGAGTGTGGGTGATTTGGTGTAGACCAAAGTAAAAATCCAGTGCTAGAGAATTTTAATCCAGATTCATAAGGGGACAGTTGGGCCTCGGCAAAGGTATGTGCTTGAAAATATTCCACTTTATCAGAAAGTCAGTGTGAATCAATGTAAATTATTGTTGTAAATTTACATTTTTACTCAATAACCTCAGGAAAAGTAAACTTATGTTTATTAATTATGTTCTCAAAGTAATAATGGCCTTTAAACAGACTGACACATGCTTGAAGGAACTTGGAGTGTTGTTTTCATTTGTGCCGATTTCACTGCAACGGCCACAGTGAACGCCAACGTCAATCCCATCGTGACACATTTGTAAATAAAGATCGGAAATGAACAGAAAAAGTGAAAATATCAACTTGGTGTGCGGTTTTTCTGTCGGAGAGTACAGTTACACAATCTGATGTGATAGCAGGTTGCTGTGCCAGGGAGAACCAGCGGCTGTGTGTGTGTGTGTGTGTGTGTGTATGTGTTGGTGCGTGGTTTTGCTGTGATTTTGATGCCGTGCCAGTCTGTGTGTGTGTGAGTGTGCCAGTGAGTAAGTGCATCCACCTGCTTTTTGTGTTTCTCTGTCTGTTTGCGAGTTCATATGTGAACTGTGTATGTCTGGCTGATTGTACATGTGCCTGCTCGCCTCTGCATGCATTTGTGCTCGCTTGCCTCTCTCTCTCTCTCTCTCTCGCTCTGCCATTCTGTGTGTGTGTGGGGGGGTTCCCCAGGGCTTTCAGAGTAAGCCTTCGTGGCCTTGTGCTCCTCATCAGACTCCGTGTCTGGGAGCGTAGCTCTAGGGTGGGCCTCCACCGCGGGGACCCTGGGACCAATGGGGGACAATCACTTCTGGTTCATAGCTGCAAGGAAGGAGACAGACAGACAGATAGTGCATGGATGAAAAGAGTATTAAAAAAAAAAAAAAAAGAGCATGAATTTGGTTTGCGCTCCCATCTTTGTCCTTTTTTCCCCTCCTCTCCATCCTTTTCTCCTAATCCCTCCTTCCTCCTTAAGAGCCTGCAAGGAGTTTCACAAGGTATCACCTTTCACAAGATTGTGTTTTGTGTATGTGTGCGTCTTATTATACCTGCATTTTAAGGGAATCTTCTGTCAACGCTTCCTCATCTGCCTGGTCACATGATCTGGGTCTGTCACACAGCAAGGCAAGAGTTTTCCTGAGAGAACTATGGAGGGATAAACTTTACCCTTCATCCGTCACTCAACAGGATTAAGATACTTTTACACTTTGTTCTTACCTGTTTTCATAAAAAACTGCAGATATTAGCTGCGTTAATTACAAAAACAATATGTATTACTTATGTACAAAGGTTTCATTAGTGTTTATTTGTTTGTTTTTTAGCAAGAACTTGCAAAAACTACTGGAAGGATTTCTATGAACCTTACAGGAAATATGTAGCATTGCTCATGAAAGAAACATGTAATATTAGTTTAGATCCAAATCAGGGTGCACATCCAGGAAAACAAAGTTTACCTCCTTTTACATTGTGAGTGAGGGCATTTAAAATATTTTTTTTGTCAATCTCAGAGAGTAATTCACGGATCATGATGAAAAAATGCATGCATGTTTTAATTTTCTTTGTGCAATTTAGTGCAGATTGAAAGATCCGGATTAAATCTGGATCAGTACTGTATTGATTACTGTATTGATTAAAATCTAGATCTAGTGAATTTAATGTGGTTTCATGAGGGGACTGTTGGCCCTTAGAGGGGGAATGCGCTCTACTAAATGGAGATTATTGTTTTAGATGGAATTCCATATGATATGAAGTTGAAAAATAAAGTAATTTTAACTTCTGATTATTATGTTTATGACTATCGGGATTATACAGTTTTTGCATTTGTGTCTTTGCGAACCAGAGGCAAATTTAAATTTTTTCATCCATGTTTTGGAATAATAAATCAACTCATTAACAACGAGCCGATGGAATTAGCATTCTTCATTAATAATACCATTTTATTCATATACCCTAACCCTAACCCTAGTCCATCAACACTGAATTGATCACAAACTAGGTTCTAGAGACGGGACCCAGGACATAGTTTGTCTTTTCAACCTTAATTTAAGGTTCGGACACATCATTAATTTAAAATATGAGGATTTTTTTGCCAAATGTCCTATTTGACCTTCTATTCGATAATGATTTCTTTGTCGTGCTTTCTACACAAAGTATCTACAGGCGGTTGTTCTTACACTCTGGCCTTGAGAAATGACTCTGGTTGCTAATGATGTTCTACGCAAACAATGTCATAATGCAGGTTAATCAGGCTGGCATTATTTTCTATTAGCTTTGTTTACTCGGTCTGCAGAGACTTTGGGGGGGGGGGGGGGGGGGGCTGAAAGGCAGCAACAAACTCTGACAATCTGCAAGGTCATATTGTTATTCTGACGCGCGGAGCCAGACCGGTGATGAGCCGGATATAGAAATGTATCCAAACAAAGATTTAGTCAACATATAATGTTGTGTAACATGTCAGGCTTTGATGGGATTGAGTGAAGCAAAGCTGTTTAACACTTGAAACCAAACATGTAAAACGACTGCACTGTATTAAACAAGCTGTCATAATCTAGAAGATGACTTTAGCCTGTAGTCCATCAGCCGACTATTGAGGCGTAACAATATTCACTCTCCTGCCGTGACCTCATTTAATAAGCCGTCTTGTCGGCAGAGTCTTTTGTTCGGCCCTGGACGCAGCATCTGCTGCTGCTCTTTGACTTTTTTCGGAAAGCGTTTCAAAAGTAACACAATTACAAAGCGTTGCTCTTTGACACATGACAGATTCAACCGCGCACTCATCAATTCTTCTTAGCGCCGCGCCCTGCTGCCGCCCACAATGGATTCCCAAAATCTCAACCGGTGACTTCACCGCGATCGGATTACCTGCTCCCTTCCCTCGGTGAGAAGAAAGTAGATGTCACCTCCGACCTCTGGGTTCTCTTGACAGGTGTCATGCACATCAACACTCGAAAGACTTCCTTTTCCTGCATAGATCAGTGTTGCTTTTAATACCTGAGACAGGTACTTCAGCAAAGGCTAAGTTGCAGCAAAACAGGTTCAAAGACATGCACCTATCTGAGACAATTGTATAACAGTGCGTTTAGAAATGATAAAACGAATCGATAGCCAAACAAATCCCTTTTAAAAGCCTGGTTCAGATTACTTTATTATAGGGATAATAGATTAATCAGTTGTATGAATGTGATGCAATGCCAGCCAAAAGTTATTACCACTGCAATTTTAACTGACAGTGCAGTATACAGGTCTGTGTGCATGGATACATGTGAGTGGTAGGGTGGGGGGGGACTGCTGGTGTGGTGGTGCTCAAATCAAAATAAGGTTGAGGGAGCAAAACCTGTTTTGTAGTTTTAAATAAACCAGACATGATGTAAACTTTGTGTCTTTTAATACATGCAAAGGCAAATCATGGTTGTTGTTTTTTCAGAATAATCTAAACAATGTTAACCACAGGGAAGGTTGGTTTTGAGCTTTGGATTGAACAGAGTCACTGGGAACAGACGGCCTGGCCTGATGTCTGGTACCAAGCTGCAGCTGTACGTTCTTCATGTCAAATAAAAAAACTAAAGAAAACCAAAGAAAATCTGTCTGTGATCATTGTGTATGACACTGACAATGATTCAACTTGATATCTTAAGTGTATTGAATTTTGGATTAGTGCAACTCAATTAGTTTTACATTTTCATAAGGGGACTGTTGGGCCTTGGTGGAGGTATCCACTGTACTGAATTCTAGTTTTTAGTTGAAAATAAATATCACTATCTATTGCAGAATGAGTTAAATCAATGATAAGAGTCCTACAAAAATTAGATATTTACAGTTTTTCAAACTTGGAGACCGTGAATTTTTTTTGCAGAATAAAAATGTGCAATAGTTTGATACTGATTGCAGATTTCTGTAACCAACCACTTTTGATGTTTCACCAGATACATCTACTGGGACTGAAATCTTTGAGATTGACCACTTTGGGGCAACAAGGGTAACGGCAGAGACAAGAGACGGACGAGCCGACAGAATGACGATGATGAAGCGTCTGACTGGACGGACGGCGTCTCCATCCAGTTTGTTCTCATTAACGTCAACTCTCCTCTGACAGATCAACGTGGGAAGCAGGAGAGAGGTGCCTCACACTCACACACACACACACACACACAGACACACACAGAGAGTTTGACATCACACCAATGGTTAGCATAGATTGTCACTTGTTTTTAATGTGTGTTTTCAGCTTGTTCTATATCAGAAATGCACCTGTTTACCGATTCCCACTCACTCTCAAGCACACTTGAGAATGACAACAACCATTTCTTTTCTGTGAGACAGGACGGCAGTAACCAGATCCGTTCTGTGGAGATGACACAACACAGAATAATGCCTCTCTATTTCACCTGCTCCTCAGATCCGTGTCAGTAGCAGCGAATTCTGGAAAACCCCGTCACAGATCCGCTGTAATGAATCCCTGTGGCCACATCCTCACACTGTTCCAGCGAGCCGGTGCCACATCCAGGCCCGGCTCCAGACAAAAAAAATGACCTCTGAAATTAGTGCACAAGCGCAGACACCTAACAGCGATGGTAATCCGCCACAAACAGATTATTTTCTGGTTTAATGTCGGTGCACAGCTGCGTTTATCTGGATCAAAGGAGTCATAGCGTGCGATTGCACATAACTTCATGTCAGTCAGTGGTTATAGCAAAAGTATGTCTTTGTGAAACCTAAACATTTCTGGTAAGTGAATATTTAAAGCCAAAGAGGCGACTTCAATTAATAGCAGGCGTGGTTGCAAGGCCCAAAAGACAATTCATAAACATAAGAAGAACAACAGAGAAATACAAGAAAATTGTCATTACAGCAATTAACTTGTCTTCTACGTCCAAAGAAAATAAGATAAAATTGAATTTGACCATATATCGTCAGGTGGGCCCCTTGTGGCTGGAAGCCTGCAGGTCACAGTCAGATCCGACACAACTCACACGTCGCTGACAACCAACATGGCCGCTGTCAAGAAAAGAAAAAGTAGATGTTGAATGTTTTCCAGTAGAACTGGTCAAATGGTTTTTTGTGTTGTTGCAGGAAAGGATAAGGTAGCATGCCCAGTTTTCAGGGTTGCGGTGGCAGAGAAAGGAAAAGGCCAATCTCGAGAGTCATTACAGCTGGAAACACGCAGCTCAACTGGAGGAGCCGCGAGGAGAAATGCACTCGTAGAAAGTTAACGCTCTTCGGCGGAGTTTGGGTTCCCAACAAGCGGCTCTTTACAAGACCACAGTCTGACAGAGACACTGTTACACAGGCAGGTTTGTGGTGAGCAGAGCTATGAGGCTGAAACTTCATTCAGGGAAAGAGGTTTTGAAGGCGCCTCGTTGCTGATGAGGAGCCGCAAGAACCAGAAAAAGTAAAATTATTGATACAGGACAAGATATTGAAAAATAAAATACACATTAGGACAAATTAAGAATTGTAAAGTTTTTCTCTCTACCACCTGCAGTGAAACAAAAGACATAACAAACTCAGTTAAATCAGCCAAGTTAGATACAGGGAAGGAATTACTGTCTTTGCAAACCATGCATGTCTTAAACTGGGATGTACTAAATAATCTATAGTACTATATATGCACCTTTTTGTAGAAAACTAACAAATCCCATTTAAACTTCCCGTGCATGTAATAATCTCCCTCCTTCTGTCCATTGTGATGTAATCGCTGAGTCAAAAAATCCAAAATATTTACAACTTTAACCTCGAGGAATTTCTGACTTTTTACCACAAATTTGTGACTTTTAATTTAATTTTACTTTCATTTATTTATTTATTTTACTTAATGTGGGTACTGTTGAGAATACAATATAGGATCCAAGAAAGTCAGTAAGGAATAAGAACACATTTTAATAATCCCCAAAAATGTATAAATTTATACATACTTTCCCCCCCCCCCCATATGTGTTGAGTAAGTTACCACGGCGACAATCATTGTATCTGGATCCTGGAGTAAAATGATTCTGTTATTTAAATGAATTTGATGAGTCAATGCAGCTGGATGACACCACACTGCCTTCACAAACCCACTGTGTCTAAGCAGACTTTTTTCAATCTCTTAAATCTAAAGCCTAACTCCAGTCTAACATTTTGAGGTGAAATTACATTTGGTTCAGCAGGGAAACTTCTCTGTGAAGCCACTGTCTGCACACATATTCTTCATTAATGCACTAAATGGAAAAATTTAAAAAAGCCAGACAAGTAACTCCACACAATGCATGCTCACAGAAACAAATGTAAACTCTGTCAAAGCACTGGATCACTGCAGTGTATTATCTTACCCGTGATAAGTTGCACGCTCCTCACTGTATAAACCCAACCTGCTCGGATTCAGGCCGCTTAACTTCAACAGCTTTTCAAGTGGAGATTTCTTTCCCAGTTCTGAAAGACACAGTCAATGAGGCGTGCTCTCATAATGAAGTGCTGTTTAGCATTAGCCATTCATAGCTTCAAGTGGGTAGTATAATATCCCACAGGCCGCTTTTCACCCCTTAAACCATTATAATGGCATTTTCATTTAACCCCCTTAACATATGTTAATCCGGGGATGTCAATGGGTTCTCTTAACACTCGAGCAGAGGCCGTCGGAGGCCAGAGAAGCCAGAGAGGCCAGAGAGGAGCGGAGACAAAGGGCGGCTTGAGAGGCTGCGCAGATATTTGACTTGATAAGTGAGCTCTTCCTTAAAACAAGAGCACTTTGTTGGCTCTCAGCTCTTATGGGCTATATTTAGTGTGTGTGATGGAGAGGGAGGTTGCGTCGATGTGCTGTGGATAAAGTCTGTGAGCTTTATCCACCCACTTGATGACCAGTCTAACCCAGTGTTTGTTTCCCCTTCTCCCGGCCAGGCTGGGTTGCCAGTTTTTCGGGAGACTGTGCACCTCCAGCAGCCAGCAGAAGGGTTTAAACAAGGAGTGGGGAGAGGGAAAGTGATGAATATTAAGGAGCCATTGAAATGAAAATCCCAGCAGCCCCTTGGGACCAGAGCTTAGAAGTCATTGCTGAGGGGATCTCCATCTGCTTAGCTTCTATCTATCTATCTATCTATCTATCTATCTATCTATCTATCTATCTATCCATCCTTCTCCTGTGTGGTATATCTGCATGTGAGGCGGTAGAGGGCAGGTTCCATGTCTGCAGCTACACACGGATAAACATTGCGCTGGGGTTGTGTGTGTGTGCATGATTTTGTGTGTGTGTGTGTGTGTGTGTTTAGTGTAGTATACGTCTCCTCGAGGCCTGAATGGTTCCTAGCTTTGACAGAGGCAGCCCACAAATCAGCAGGACCCGGGGGCATGCCAGCTCTGCTGAGGGGGGGAGTGAGACATATTCACTGAGACCAAATCAGCCTCAATCTGGCCTCGGAGAGCCCCGCACTACACCGCTGACTGTAAAAAAAAAAAAAAATCCAAGCCACCCACAAACACAGGTCCTGTGTGTTTGCGTGTGTGGGAGTTGTGTGTGTCCGCAGATGCACGGGCCCTCCAACGGATATGAGGCCTCTAATCATTTCACTTTCCGTGAGTATTCGGCTGTAGGATTTGGTTTCCGCTGCAAAATCAGTTCAAACAGATGAGAGTGTTGTAGATGAGGCAATCACACCAAATCAACCTAAGAGTTTATTTAAGATTTCTCTTGATTCCTAAGCACCTGCAACACTCTCTGCTTACTCTTTGACACGTGGAGGTGTTGGCTTTGGACTGATATCTTTGAATGAAACAGGGACACAGTTTGGAAGTAGTCCGACTCGATACATGTAGACCTTTTGCATTGTATTTTAATACTGGAACCTATGGACCCACACAGCAGGCTCATTGTGGAGGTACTTGTTTGACTGCCAAATGAACAGGTTCTGCAGTTTTCCATGTGTTCTTGGGGTGAAACGAAAACAAGAGCCCACATCCTGAGGAGCTAAATTCAGCAAATTGCCTAGGAAGATCTCCTCACAGGCTGAAAACTGTGTCTGGCTAGCGAAAGGTTTTCTACACGGTGGTCTGTTCACAGCATGTGACGACAATAAGTCCACGAACAAAGAGCTTTTATTTACTATAAAACATTGAGAAGGAGAAAATAGAGAATAAACGCTTGACTTTTTCATCTTTTTAGGTCAAATCGAATGCCCTATTTTATAAAGTTTCATAATGAACCCTTCTCATAATAACATTGCTGCATTGTATAGCTGTGTGCAACGTAACCTCCTCGGCAGAAGTCAAAATGCTGTCCTCAGTCAACATGATTGCTTCAGCACTTTGATAACAGGAGATCATTTGGAACTTCGACCATGCGGGCGTTACCTCTGCGATACCAACTCCTGACGTGGCGGCGCCGGTCTGTCGTTTTAGTCGGGCGTCAGTGGTTTTGCAATGAGCCAGGGGGCACGTGGCGAATCGGAAGGTCCCCGTGCTCGTCTGCTACCTCTCTGCCAGACACGGGCCATCCCAGGTCACAGCGGCTCCACAACCAATCTGTGTCATCACCGCCGCATTCACCCACTTCTCCTGACAACGTGTTACACCCCTTCTGATCCGTCCTCCATCGCCTACCCCCCCCCCCCCCCCCCCCCCCCTGCTACATCCCCCCCCTCACTTTCTCCTTTCATCCACTCTCCCTTGCTCCTCTATCCTCCTCCTAACCCCTGCTTTATTTTTGTTACCCACTCTCCAATTCACTATTTTATTCTCCTCCTAAATCTCCACTCTTTTTTCTCTCTTTTTATATCTCATCCCTCTTCCTGTCCTCATTACTCACCCCCTCTCCCCCTCCCCCTGTACTCTCTCTCTCCCATTCTCCCGTCCTCTTCCTCACATCAGAAAGTGTTGGATTTTGACATCTGCCTGCAGGAGAAGTGACCCATGAAGTAATTAGAGGAGGAATCTTGCCTTCTCTTCCTCCATCTTTCCCCGCTGTCTGTCTGCTCTGAGCTGGGAGATCATATAAAAAAAAAAAAAGCTGGTTATGTTTACTCCCTGATCCATCTAATTTCTGTAACGAGGGCCAAGCCGGTCTCATCTCCTTACCGCGCCACGCTTAGGCCGAGGCGTTGGGCTGGAGAGGCGCCTCAGGCCCTCGGGGCACCGTGGAGCTTCAACCACACTCTGTTTAGCGGTGGAGACGAGACTGGGACCTAACCGGATTAACTCCCCAACCAGCACAGGTGGAGGGACCCTGCTTTAAACACACACACACACACACACACACAACACACACACAAACATATACACATGTGCACACAGAGCAAGATGCTACTTTACACCATTTAATGTACCTTCAAAAAAAAGTGCTGTGATGAACCATCTGTGTGAGTCTGTGTGTGTGTGTGTGTGTCTGTGTGTGTTTGTGTGTGTGTGTGTGTAAAAAATAAATAAAAAAGTCAAAACTTGAGCTGCTGCAATATGAGATGAGAGAACACAATTATGAATTGCTCCGGAGCTTACGGCCACTCCGGTGATAAGGCTCAAGTGCTGTGGTATCAAATTGCTGGAGCATAGAAATCCCCCCCCCTCCAATCACAACCCCCACCCACAATTGAAAATATTTGCCCCTGGATTGCAAATGTAATATGTAGGGTAATGGTTGATGTATAATGCAACAAAGTGAAGTCTGAGGGTCCATTGAAAAACACGACAGGCTGTGGTGTCAAATGTTTTCCTGGGCATCATTAGAGTGTTTTTCCATGCCTTCTTTCACAGATTATTCATTTAGAGGAAGTCTTCAGGGACTCTCGCCGGTTACTTTCTGTCACTGCTGGTAAACATCCTTCGGTTCGCCTCGTACATCGGTATCATTGAACAGCGCACGGCTTATTTTTGTCATTAAAAAGATGAACATTTCACTTAGTTTAATAGTTTTGGAATAGAAAACCAAGGTTCTGCTAAGAAAGCCCGAATCGAAACCACACCGACATCAGACACAAGCCTTTAACATGATCCTGCTCATTGGTGTGTTCTGCTTTTCACAGGAGATATTGTAATATTTAAATTGTACAGTATCAATTCTGTTTATCCTGGACTTTAGTGGAGACAATTTCCCGAGACACATTGATCATCACTTGACAGATCGAGGCCAGATGACTAAACTATTCAGTGTGCGTCAGTGATGGCACGTAACAAAGTGATAATTAAATATATTTTTCATGAATCTGTTCTGTACTTAAGTATATTTATTTTTAGGTTATTTTCACACATCAACAAATATGTGTACTCTACTACATCTTTACCATGAGTGGTACATGTTTATATAGTTTTTTCAATTTCTACAAGTCAAATTAATAACAATGCAAATGCTTTTCAGGAGCATTATCTGCCAAATTCTATATGAATATGACAGTCAGTGTGATTTCTGCATTAAACATATTACACTGTTCATGATGTAGTAGTTGCATCAGGGAATAGGCTACAATCAAGTACTTTCCTCCCTTTAATGCCTGACTACATTTGTGTCAGTGTATTTGTACTGTTACTTAAGTTAACTGTTGTTTGAGCATGAGAAGATATCAAGGATAAGAGAAACCATCAACTAAGATATGTCCCTCTTCTTCAGCCGCTACTAGAGGCCATTACCCCACAGATTGTCATCACACGGGCACAAGGCGTTCAGCTCCTTCCTGTGATCTAGAAACCGTCTTTTACAAAGCACTTGCAAAGTGTCCCTGTCCCTCTGCTCCGCCCCCCCCCGACAGCTTCGAGCCACAGACGCTGGCCAGAGCTCGGCCACTCTAACCGAATTGAGCCATCAATTACTACTGATTAGCCTCAAAGTAACATCTGTCCCAGGAAGCATTTAACCAATATATTCTCCATAGTGACACGCAGCAACAGAATTAACTGTCATAATAGGGTTTAATAGGGTTATTGGATTTTCAGCATGTTCAAAAGCTTGCGATTTGGCTAATGGAATGGCACACACAATCCAACAGGGCACCTGGCTGCCACACGTCCGCGCGTCTGTTTTCTGTTTATGCCAAGAAATGTGAGGGGAAATTGAAATAATCCAAAATGATGCGTTTTAAGCGAGACAGAATATCATCCTGTGTGTTTAAATATTTATTTTTGGTATATGGTACAGACACCTAAAACTGCGTAAAGTAGTGTTTTTGCCACCAACAAAAAAACTTGCAGTGCCAAAATGTTGTATGTTATCTACCTCGTGAGGCAGGGGGCTGGGAGGATACCCCGGAGAATAGGTGTCAGTCAAGCCTATGGAGCTGGTAAAACAATCTGTCAGTGTGATTTGCGTGCTTGCGTATGCTTGGGAGCATGTGTTTGCATGCGTGTGTGTGTGTGTGTGTGTGTGTGTGTGTGTGTGTGTGTGTTCGCACGGCTGCGTGGGTGCGCGCAGCTGCTTATGTGTTGGCGTGCGCGCGTTGGTAAAACAATCCCTCGGTGTTTTGACAGCCATGTCACATGCCGGGGATCAGTCTCAGGGGATGGTGCAATGAGAACTCCTGATTAGCCCTCTCTATGCATGATTCCTATCATTTAACCTCGGGAGCTGTGACTTACGTGCAGCGCAGACGACTTTTGCTTTCGTGAGAAATCCTTTGGCGGCAGGTGCAGAGGGTCATTCCGGGGCAGGGGAAAAGGTTTTAAAGATCACAAAAGACACAGAGGTGCAACAATTGGTTCCTTCGTCATTCAGATAAGCTGTTGACATTATTGCTCAGGCACAATCAACTTGTGGTTTCATACACTTATTGCTCCAAGGGTCAATATCTTTATCCATCTAAGGTTATTCCTATTAACTCAATGGTAGAAATGATAAAAGTATACTTGAAGATATCACACCTGGGCGGCCCTGTACAAACACAAAGCCTTTATACTATTAACCAAAAAGTAGTTTCAGTGCAGCTATTGGAGGTCAAGTGCCTTGCTCAGGGGTTTCTCTTCAATAACTGTTAAGGGAAGGAAGAGCATTTCTTAACCCACAGCTTAGGAGCCGAAGTGGGTCAGGGGCCAGTTTCTCGCCGATCCCCGACGACACGAGCGCAAGTAAGTTTTCTCGAGACGTAGACCCACGATAAGGATACATTTCTCAAATTACAGTAACAGGCTGAGAACAGGCCTGATGTGGAGTATTAATGGTTCAGAGGGGGATGCACGCGGTAATATAAACCCTATGTGCTGCAGAAAAGAAAGGGGAAGAAAAGAGTTGGTGGTTTTTTCTCTTCTGTGTGTTAATGGCAGCGGCAGGGTGACATAACATAACTCTTGATTTATAAGGCTATTTGAAATGCCATCGCTCACGGGGCTGTGCTCACAGAGTAGGCAGAGGAGGATCGCTGACAGCTCACTAACTTCAGGACGGTGAGACAGAAATGCCCCGTGTGTCTGTCTGTCGAGCATCTTTTGTTCCGTCTCATCTACTTTGTACAATCCTCTGTCTGCGTCTTTCATCTCGCTTTCCACGCGTCTTTTCTTTTATTCATGGCGGTGGCGAGAGGGTCGCGGCACCGTGGGACTCTCACAGCTCCAGCAGCACTCCTCGGCATCCGTTAAGTTCAAAAGACACGATGCGCTGGGAACCTTTTTTTTTAACACCAGGTGGAAACTAATACTTTTTGTCACCAAAGAAGTTAAAGCCCTTCGTGAGGAAGGAAGAATGTGGACAGGCTAACAGTCATAGTCATTTCTCCACCTTCACCTTTTCACTTCACCTGCTCTCCTGTCAGTTCTCCCGTTTGGGGAGATTTAGCAATATACCAGCTTGACATCAGAATGATTGAATGTGACATGTTCATTTAAGCAATTTGGTATTGTTGGCTAAATACGCCCCGTCAGTTCTGAAACGAGGGTGGGGTGGGGGTGAGGGTGAGGTCAAGAGTGAGATGTGCACGCAGGTATGAGATAAGTGCATCTGGAGACACACACCTGTTTAGCCCCCAGGACTAACGCCTAGTCGAGACGAGAGTGACAGCATCGCTTTTTTGGAGCAGTTCAAATATTTCTAAAATCTTCAAAGACAAACGTCCGGGCTGGGGTCACCCATTGTCGTGCACCTAAGTGAACATATATGATACCTGTTTGTACGCATGTTCACAATGCCGGACACATTTTGGAAAACAACCTCTGTAAGGCGATCGCCAAAAAATACTTGGGAACACAATATAAGGCACAAGCGGGTTTGACTGGGTGGGAACAGAAGTAGCAGCAGCCTTCGGTAGGGGAATTCCTAAATGAAAACAAATCCCGGCAGTGTCAAACAGGGCTGGTTGTTTGTGTATTTAGGTATTTGTGAAGAATGTTGCCACTGTACATTGTCATTGTTGACAGGGAAACCGAACGCCCGGATTAAACGGCAAGGGAATATCAGCGCAAGGAAAACAGGTAGCAGTGTCATTGCCTTCGGAATATGGCTCTTGAAAGGAAAACCACAGCAGCACACTTAAACTTCTGACACAACAACACTAAGTCAGGTTGGGAAGTTTGTCAGGCGGCCTCCCAAGTCGCTTCTGTGCAAGACAGAAAACAATCTTCATGGGTATTCACAGGAATTTTCTCCATCAGTGTCTTGATGGAACACTTGGTTTTGTGATTCAGTTATTTATTTGAATGCATTTATGACTGCCCTTAACCCTGTTTTGATATTTTATTGTTAACCTTAACCCTATGAAAGTGTTGGATAATATCAAATGATTTTATTTTTTGTGGTCAACCTACAAAACCCCCAAAATCTATAAGTGTAGATGTAATTTCCAACACATTTTCTCCATTGACATTTCAGAAAGTTCTTATAAAGAGTTTTAAGCCTGGAACCAGTCCGACAAGCAATGATGTATTTTAAGATCATAAAACATTTGATTTGGAGCAAAACAAATATAAAAAAATTGTAAATAGGTAAAGGCATATGAGTGTGAACATAATTATTGTAAGAGTGAAGGAACTACACATCCCATAAACCATTGCCAATGATCCTTTCTTGAATCTAACCATGTTGTAGTGATTTTCAGCCGTTAAGACACTTTTACTTATCTCTTAAAATTTGTCTGGCACACAAAATGTAATGCTGAACCATCTGATCATAGCCAAAATGATTTTCACAATTTGTGGTAATTACTAACATGGGATAACCAAGCTCCCCCAGTCAGAGACATCGCTATTACACCTTAGGATTGTGGGTAGTTTAGAATTTTTCCTTGACACTGCAAGTATTTCTTAAAACGCAGTTCACAGACTTGTGGCTTCTACAGGAGCACATTACAATGTTTCACAATCCTCGCAGCTTGTGGTAAGTCTACCTTGGATGGTTAAAATATTACGGCTGATCATCAAAATCTATATACAATCAGAAAATGACAGGGATTGTTTCTCCCGTAACCATGAGCCTTATACTGGTAAGAAGTGTTCTTGTTCTTAAAGGGAATACCCAGGTCCAATGACTATGGGTATAGTAGCAACCTGTAGGAACAGAGAGTGCCCTGCCTGTAACTGTGACTCACACACTCACGCCATGTCTGTGGTTGGGCTAAATGCTCTGACCCCAGCATCAGTCACCATCAGCCCACAGACAGGCTCTCATTTTACTGTCTGAGGAATTTACCACCGTACACAATGCAAGGCGCTGCTGTAAAACTATACGACTGATCCACATCCCAAATAATCCAGAATTATTCAAATGAAGAAGTATGTGAGCGGCTGATGGGAAGCAGTGCTGTGTTTACAGTAAAGGAATATAAGTACTTTGAGTGCCGAGTGCCAGTAACCTCGTCCGTGGCCTGGCTGAGTTAATTATTATTTAAACTGGGGGCCGCAGTCAAATCACTGTGAAAACAAATCCTTCTTGGAGATTCTAAGGTTGAGTTTTCCTCTGAAAACTGTTAAGAAAAGCAAATAAAACACCTCCTGCATGTGGTAAATCTATGCCAGTTGTCTGCACCATCTTAATTCGAGCTCCCCATCGGGAGTCATCACTGTCTGGAAAATCATGCTTCAGTCACATTAGCAGTCACCTCAAGATTGTCCGCTTTCCCAGTTAACAAGTCCTTCCGCTCTTGACTTTATGGACTTACTGAAACAAACATGTTTTCTATGGATTAACTTGAGTTTCTCTCTTTGTTTAGGAGACAAGAGCTACCCAGACAAATCCATAGGAACCCAAATAACGTCCACTGTGACATCTCAGCTTTTAGCTCTCCCAAATCTTGTATCCAAACATCTCTCCCCCTTCGCTTTCTCTTTAAACACACAGGGCTGTTATCACCCTTGCTTCCTCTTCGCTCCTTCCCGCTCCCTCCTTTTTTTTCAAAGCATGAGAACAGGGCCTTGGCGATTAAGGAATCCTAGCCCGGGCTAATCACCCCGGACTGGAGCACTTCCGCTGTGCTGATTACCGAGGAAACCATTAAGAAGAAGAAAGTGGCTGGATCTTTCATCCTGGTCGGCTGGGCTCTGGGGAGGTCAGAAAGGGGTGTGTTTGATAGGCCATTTACCCTTCCTGTTCTTATTATTCCAGCATTTCCTCTATCTGGACTCAACACGACTGCAGCGAGCGGAGCCCAGGCCCATCTCACCCTCCCTCCCAAAGGGCTGTAATCATTGCCATACTGGCTTCCTGCACTCGCCGGTACATATGCATGACACTACATTGATTCACACACATGCACCCCTCACTTTCACACCCTCAAACAAGGCTCACTCCTGCCCCCCCACCTCTTCCATCAGTACAGGGTCTAGTTGAGCAGCCGTGACCCTGGAAGAAACAGTTTACATACATATACAAGTAGCGCCCCCTTCCTCCCCTAATTTCCGCCCCTTTCCACAAAAAACAAAACCAGCGTATTTGCGTGCACCAGGGCCTCATGGGTACTGTCACAGATGGTGCTAATGATGTGTGCCTCAGCAGAGGCAGCGCCCTCGTTCGCGCTAGACTGGTGACATATGCTCAGTCGCAGGGCCATCAGTGGAGCACGGCAGCCCCCAGTGTCCAAGAGACACCCCTGTAACCCCTCCACGACAGCGACACAATGACAGATACAGACCCTAAACAAACAGAGGGCTCGGCTCTGCCTCTTTTCTCTCTTCATTGTATTTCAATCTGTTTGATTCTCAGTGCCCCCCCCCCCCCCCCCCTTCTGTCTGTCTTTCCCGGTTACTTCTCCCCTCCCGTATGTTGTTCATCGCTCCTATGCCTCTTCCCCTTGTGTCCCCACTGAGCCTGGCTTGATGGATGACCCTTTGCTTTAGTGATTAGGGTCCCCATGGGGGCCCCTTCCCTCCTCCGTAGGAATCCGGGTACAGTGGAGTGACAGAGCAAGTTCAGGCCACCGTCTGGCCGCCCGAGTGCGAGCATGTGCAGAGAGGATATCAGGGGGATTTGTACAGAAGGGTGACAGGACATATCAGCCGAGTGGTGTCTCGTGGTTGGTAATTGGACGGAGCACTAGCATGTCCCCGTGTCCTGCGGTCTTCCCCTCCACCGAAGCCGTGTCTGCCCACAGTGTTGCTGAGGGACTGAGATGAGACCAGATGTGTGGCAGTGTTATGATTTTACTTTTCCTCCAGGCTCTACAGATGTTGTATCTACAAAAAATATATGAACAATTAGAGTCAAATTTGAAAGTTACAATTGAGAGATTATTACCATTGTCACTAGATTAAATAGATGATACTCACCCCTTTAATTATCTCCCGGTAATCTTCATACATTTCAATACAGTATATTGTTACAGTGAAGGTGACACCTAAGCAATGACATTTTAAAAAGAGGGGAATTCCTTGGACATGAGGGAAACCAAAAAGACCATTGCCCGTCATTATTCCTGTAACCCAACCTCCTTAGTATTACTGTAATTTGACACTGATGCACCATGGGTATTAATGGATCTATAGAGACGTTTTGTACTGTACGGCGATGACACACCTGCTTTTTGTAAGACTGCATTCCTTCGGAAAGTTGTGAAAATGCTAAAAGGTAGCTGTGGACAAATTACCAAAAAGCGGTGTGAGCCCTGGGGGGGGGGGGGGGGGGAACGCGAAGTGGAATCATTCGAAAGTGTTGGAGTGAAAATACTGTGTCATGTTTCCGTAACCAACACCATGTAACTGTAGACGACTATTGTTGAAGATAAAGTAGAAAGCCAGTTGTCTCCCCATTTGTTTAGAAGGGGATATTTAGCTGATGAGCTCATGCCAAGATTGACTTTTCCATGCAGATGGATTAGTTCTATGGGTGCAGTAAAAAATAATAATCATGATTTGAACGTACAGAAAAAAAAGTGAATAAAAAAAAGTAAACGGGAATTATTAGCATTGATAATAGTTCAAATGTCCTTAATTGTTTTGATTCGTTTTTGTTGGGTCTGAATTTCCAAGACAATGACTCAATCTGTCAAATTACAGAGGGGATAAATTTAAGGATATTAACTTTAGAAGTTGAACAGTAGGTTAAATTTCATATATATATATATATATATATATATATATATATATATGAAATTTAAAAAAGGAAAGAAATCTAAATCTGGCCGGCTGTGTAAAAAAACTGCCCTGGTGGTCTCAACCGGTCATACCGATAATGGACACCATGTGAGGAACCCCTGGTCCCAGAGACAGAGGAAAGAAGAGGTGGAATATTTACGTTCACAGATCTCACATCCGGAGATAATCTACTGTATCCTTAGATGATCTTTAGTCGTTTAAACACAATGGCTGCACTGTAATTAATGACAGGGAAGCTCCAGCATGCTGACCTAGGGAAGTTTGTCCTATTACTGTATACTGTCTGCTCAGAAGCTTAGGCTGGAGCCAGTCTCATCTGCTGCATCTGATTTATGTCGAGTTCAGCAGGAGACATACCAGTGGACAGTGGGAACAGTGGTGATTGGTGGTCTTATTAGCTTCTATTAAGACCTTTAGGGGTATTGCATGGACAAGCCTCCTGACACAGGTTTTGATCAAAGTACAAGAGCCTGACAAGTTTATGGAAACACAAGATGTGTAGGCCCAAACAGACATATGCAGGAGTTTAGATTTAAAATTGTGTTGTGGAAAATCTTCTGACACTTGGTTTAGGTGTCAAATACAGTATACATATTAAAAAAATTTTTTTAGCAAAACCTTCCCCACTATTACAACTGCACATTCCATCCAGGCCTAAACCTCAGCAAAAAAATATAACATTTTCCACTCAAACCTGATTATTAGTCTAAATGAGGTTATTGAAATATGTGGATATAAATTAAAAAATATATATGAAATCTACTTCCATGCCAACTTGGCATTTGTATTAACCATAACCTCTAACAGTTAATTTGACCATAACTCAAACCCTGGAAGTCATTTTTTCTAAACTAATAAATGACTTCCATCCATACCTTGAATACTGGTCTAAATGGTGATGGAATTATGCATAAACAATTTTTAAGAATATATATTTTTGCGTTCATTGCAGCTTGGCATTTGTTAAAACAGTGTTACCATTAAAGGATAACATTGCAACAACACAAAGGTTAATTAAATGAAAAATTAAATCAAGAATCTGCTTGCAGTCATTCTTTGTTGACCTACAAAGCAAAGGAGGCGCAATCTTGACGTCTAACCCACAACCAACAAAACCATATCTGAATCCCACTTTGGGAGTAAAGGCCATAATCAATGAAATCAACTCTAACAACAATATATGGTCATGATATATATGATTTCAGTTAAGTTTTTTATCTTGCAGAGTTAAAGATATTTTCCTTATTTCCTTATGAGATCAAATCCTCAGCTTGAGTAAAACATTGTATACCCTGTGCGTATATTTGATATGTTTAACTTAGTTTATTATCTTCACTTTGGTCACTTGTTCTAATAATAACATTATGTCAGAGAAATAAATAGAAAAAAAAAAAAAACACCATGGATTTAGGAATCTCATGACTGAACTAGCTGATGATTTACAATGTGTGATTCTATTACCAGTATAGGGACCTGAAGCACATGTATACTCTGGTTTTGAGTATCCCTTCCGCTATAAAACTTCCACTACACATGAGTCAAACAGGTGTTGTCACACTAGTATGCATGTGTGTTCATCTCCCACACTGAGACGTGTGAGATCTCTTTCTGTCTGTGGCCTTTTCATTTTTCACCCCATCGCCGACTAGGCCGGCGGACGAGGGAGGATTTGTGGGGTTTATGTGAAACGCACACCTGGTAGAACAGGAGACCTGTAACCACAACACTCCACTAATGGACCCCCCTCCCACCTCCATCTCCACCCTACCTTCGCCTTCCACCCCCAATACCTCTTTCTCCACCCATCCCACCGTCCTCCCTTCCCTCCTTCCCAGAGCCCTCGGGGGAGAGATGGATCTGTGTCTGGGGCTGGTGAGGTCACTCTTGGCAACCCGAGGTGTCAGAGTTTAGACGAGTGAACTGGAAGACCCATCTCATCTTGTTTCCAAGGCATGCAGACTCTCTGGTATATGTCTCCGTGTGAAAGCCGACACAGTTTCTGTCGAGTACTTTTATTATTTGCCTCGAATATATATAACTGCAATATTATTTCAAAAAAGACATTTTCAATCTTCATCTTTTATCAGGTTTCCTTTCTTGTGGGGACGATGAAAAGAGCATAGTGGAAAAAATACAGTCAAACAAAACTTAATGGAGAACAGGAGGGGCATGTGTTTCTAGAGGTGGGGATTAAACAATTGAAAATCAAACCTGTAAGCTGAGCCAAATTTTCACTAAAGCCAGAATAGGAAAAAACCTGGCCTGTCAAATCGAATTACATAAGACAATTTAGATACCCAAGTAGAATCAGCCTATTCAAATTAGGCCGAGAACAACTTAAAGGTGTTTTTCCGTTCTTTTTAGGTATAGATCTTGGCAAACAAGCAGGGACAGCAATCGGTTAAAGTTATTTTAAAGTGTTCACACTCCTAAGAGGAGATGTCTTGTGTGCTTTAAATGTATAGTCCCTGTCCTACAGTAACACAGACATGAAGACAGACAGCCCTTCTCACACTGACCAAGAAGTCGGCTGGATCTGTTTTTTGAGGATTTAGGCCTCGTTCTGTACAGTTGAGGGAGAAACTCAAGAGAAGACAGCCGAGCACATGTCACGGAAGTCAGTCTGGATGAAAAGACGTGTCTCTCTCTCCTCAGCCAAGTTGTCACACAATGTGCAGTCATGCTGCAGAAGTTTATGGATTCTAAAAGTCTTGACATTGTCCCATCAATAACAGGACACTGACGTCCTCTCGGAGTCTCTGCGAATGCTTTAAACATGTGCGGTGAAAGCGCGAGCAGTCAAACAAATATCTCAGGCACAGCTTTGATAGCCTCACTTTTCCATATAAGTGTCAGGAGACACGGATGTATTAGCATTCATGTGAGAGAGAGAGTCTGTGATTTACATTCCCCTCTTGATGTCAGATAAAAGCCTGAAAAATGGTATGGAGTAAAAAAAAGAAAGAAAGAGAGGGCGTCTCCCTTTCCAGTTGTAACTTTAGTTATCTGATCGATACCATGCAATTACAGAGATTTATGTCACCCAACATTCCAGAGTGAGGTTGTCTCAAAGCCACCTGTGGAAATATGATCTGTTTTTTAACTCATCCGACACCAGGAGAGGAGAGGAGGGGAGAGGAGGGGGGGCTGGGAAAAGGTGAGCTCTACTATTTTATGTAACTTTCCATGACAAATACATCTACCGTATCACAATCAATCTTAAGGAAATAGCAAAACAGTGCGACTTTAAGATGTGCCAAGCAGTATGCATTTCCAAAACAACCAAAAACAACGATATAGGTCACTAGTCCCCACACTTGGATAAGGCCCTCATGACTGGGAAAGGTTAAGGTAAATGAGCAGTTAGGGTTTGGCAAAAAAAACTATTAGGAACCTTCAGACCGATATTACTTTTATGCAGACGACAACCAACTATACCTGTCATCCCCATCAGATGACTTCATGTAAATTAAAGGCATATCCACATAGTAAATTAAAGAAAATCCACCTACAAGAAAACTTCGTGTACAAAATCAACATAAAAAATGACTCTATGTCACTCGCCCACAGAAGCGTATTGCTACTATGTAAGAAATATATATAACAGTATAAACCCAAGTAGAGGCATTCACTCTTACTATCTGGAAAATATGCCACGGTGCAAGCATACCTGATTTGAGATGACCTTCTGATTGGATTATTTCATGTAACACCAAAAAAACGCACTTATGATAAATTTATTAAGACACTTATAAACGATACAACTGACACAGACACCTTTTGTCCCACTGTTAAACTAGCTATATTGGATTTGGACACACCCTAAATGCAGTTCCACCACGTGATCTACACAATGAGATTAGACCATCAATAAAGAACCCTAAATCACAATAAAGAATATGATAGGGTTATGAAGTGGGGGTCTGAAGAAGAGGAGAAGAACAACGCCACCATGACAGACTTCCTTCGGAAGCGGCAGCCATTATCCAGGTACAGCGAGTGAGCATGTGTGGCAATTGGTGACATTTATCACTGTCACTTATAGCACGCGAAGTGATTCACATCTGTCGAGGCTGCTGTTTGTGTGCTGATGTTCAAACAACGGGAGGTTCCCGCATTCTTAAAAACCACGGGACGCCGTTTCATTCAAATAAATATTACAGCTAAATAAATAAACGCGGCTATAAAGTAAGTAATGAAATGAATAAATTCCACAATAAATAGCTCTGTATAAAGATCGAGGCTGCAACTTTGGATTTCCGTTAGGAATGAGATTTGTGTCCTTGGCATCGCTTCGCATCACTTCAATAAAACATTCCTCCGTTATTATTTTCAGGGCTCAGGATGCTGAAATGGCAGTTTTATGGCCAATACTCTATATATTTTAATGATATGTATCCATTTAAATAGAGTTATTCTACAGGCAACAGATGTAGGCTTTGGAGCAACCAATGATGTTCACTGACCTAGTCCCATTTGATTTGACTGACAGACTATATCTAAATATTGACTCATTTATGTCTGACTCATTTATTATGGCAGTTAGTTATGTTACCATGTGGCTTTTTTTATATTTCAATTCTAATAACATGGTTTTCTATATAAAAGAGAAAGCCTATGTAACGGATTGGTATCGTATTGTTATCAGTGAAACCAGCCTATTAAAGCAGTTAGCACTTTAGATAAGTGCTATACAAATAAAGCTATTCTTATTCTTATATCACTGGTATGGCATATCACTACCCTACCATAAATTTATGAAATCTCAAAATCTGGTTTCAAATTTGAGGAGGCAATCCGTCATATTTCCATAGACATAACCCAGTCTATTGCTGAGAATGCAGTGGTGTTCACAGCTTACTTTGCAATTTGCCCAAATAAATCCTCTTGTTTTTAATGTTTTTAAGTGGACATTTTGCAAATGGTAGTTAATCAGGGTTCATTATTCTTTTTAAATTAGAGTTGAAGCATTTCTGTGAGTGACTTTGATATTTAAAGGTATTTTTTTCCCACTAGAAATTCAGTGAAAATGTCTTACAAAGAAAACTAATTCCTGGATCTACCCCTTTGTGTCTGGAACCCACCCCCCCAAAAACAAATTGTGTATGTGTCTTCCTTGGCTCATGTCCCACCCCTCCAGTAAACCTTGGCGGATGCAATAACAACCATTGCATTGCTGTATTAGATGGGGGGAAAGGTCACATGTAACGTTTCAGGTGTGGCTGCCACTATATTCAGTCTGATCTAAAGTGCTGATGGTATTCTGAGGATAAATGTTGTCTGTGGTCAGTGCTGATGTCCCCGAGGCAGCAGGTCGTGCATTATGAGAGCTCCTGTGTTAAGTCTTATCCACTGAGGCGGCTCTTTGCTCAGTACGTGGCAGCGGTGATTCTGGTTCCACTGCATGGGCTCTGTAGGAAGCCATGTGGTTGTAAAAGCTCCAATTCAGAGATCTCGCTGTGAGCCTCTCTAACACTCATAGCTCCAATGGAGGATGGACTGATGTCCATTTAAACATTTCCCCCCCAAAATGTCCTCTTTCTCCATGTTCTCCTTCGCTGACTTCTTTTTCCCATCATCGCTTTCTTTGTTCCTTCCTTCCCTCTTCATGTAATGACTCATACAGAAGGAATGAGAACAACTTCAGCCACACTATCCACTCATTGATACCATTTTACTCACAAGTCGAACAGCTTTGAAATTCAGCTGCATCTTGCTCTCAGGGACGAGCATAACATCGCATCACTTGGACAGTGAGTCCAAACTGCATTGTTTTACCCTGACATATGGTTAGTAACTCAGTCCAGATAGGTTCCGTCAAAGCAGGTTTACTGTGTAATTACCTTAATTGTTCAAATACATTCGCAAAAGGTCAAAGCTTCGGTTTTTTTTCTTCAGTTCCGAGTGGGATTATGCTAGAAGAGGTATGAGAAGCTTTACTTTTAGTAAACAGACTCTGTCAGGCCTAGAGAGACCGTCTCCCCAACAATGAAACGGGAGAAGTGGTACTTCTTTACCCCTTTTCATCCCTTCCTTAAACTGGATCGGACTGAGAAGGCCACCAAATCCATTGAAGAACTTAAAGGCCCTCAACTAGGATTGGCGTTGTGCCTTAGTAAAGCTTTGAAAGGAGAATTTTGGTGTTTATGCATGCTGTTATAAGGGGATTTCCTGACATGCATGAAGGAAAACAACACTGACCTAAAGCAGATCTCATGAGGGAAAAATCTGCAGTAATAAATTGCTGGCGCTGATACACCGAGAGGCTTTGTGGATCTGTCATATTCAAGCATTTCATCAGACAATGGCATCAGCACCTGATAACACTGCTAAGGTCAAACCATTACAGGATTGGTAACTGTAGCTCTTATTTTCCTTCCCCACAGAGCCTCTTAACTGGATTTACTGCAATGTGAAACAGGAGCAAGTATGGAGATGGTGGTTTGTGGTGTGTGTTCGTGTGTGTGTAAGTGTGTGCACGAAGATACATGTCATTGTGTCTACGTGTGTTTGTGCATGACGGACACATAGTGTGTTCGGGGGGGAAGAGATCAGATGTTCGCCCGGTCCATCTCTGGGATTTTGGGAGAGCAGAGGACGGTGGGATATGCCCGGCCCGAGGGGATTGTGTTGTGCGCTGAATGGGACTGAGGAATGCCACCACAGACGAGCACACTGCGAGCGACGAAACAGCCGCCACACAACTGAAATCAACACTGCACTGTCCCCGCTATCAGCACAAAGGGGAAGTCAATCCAAGGAACTAAATGAGAGAGGGAGATGGAGAGACAGAAAGGAAAGAAAAACAAACATTACAAGGGTGCCTCAGCAATAGCCCAAAGGGGTTTCAATGTAATGTCACAGCAATGCCTAATGTGGAGCACAGCACGAGTTGATGTGATAATAACTAACCCGAACACACGCATTCCTCTTTTTGTGTTATTTGACAAGATCTATCCATCGTCTTACTAGACACTTGTGATCAAAACCCATCATTACATGCAACATAAAAACCCATTTAATACCGTTTAGAAATATTTATTTTAAATGCAAGAACCAAAAAGCTTTACACACGGTCGCTTCACAGCTCCACCTCTTCTTTCTTTAGTCATTTTAACTATATTATGAAGTAGGGAAAGAAGAGAAAGTAGGTCCAGTCTGTAGTTGTGTGAACTAAATCTGCTAAAGAACAGATTACATTTTTCTTGTTTAGTAATAGCTAATAAATTGACTATGAGGGATAATACATATTTGAATGGGTAAGGGCCAGTAAAGCGGACACAGTAAATCTGAATTTTAATATACGACATAGTAGTAGCTCAGTTATGTGCTCTGTTGGTGGTCTGATCCCCGAGTTGCCTTACTAAGTTGCAACAGTCAAATTGCTAAGTTGCAAAAACACTGCACTTCTCCCAATGCATGTGTATGCAAAATGTAAATTTCTCTCAAAAAAAGCAATTAACAATCAAAAAGAATGAACAAATGGGAATGGGTTTGGTTATCGTTGGAAAATCCTTAAAAAAAAACTTCAAGAACAACAGTTAGTCTTTGTGGCCGGCTTTTCCACCACTTATCATAAACAAATCAGTTTTTTTGTGATATATTATACTCCTTAAGGTCCGCAGTTATATTCCATACTGTGAAATCTCTTTTAAACTCTACCCGTTCTAAAGGCGACCTCAACTGATTAAGAAGAACTCCCGGTTAATGCTGAATATCAGGTTTCTTGTCTTCTGCGCATGATGAAAGGCACAAGCCTCCCTAAAGTCCAAAGAAGCTGCACGCTAAGTATACGGCTTATAGACTTGTTGAATACATAGAAAACAAAGACCTTGGATATCGGTACTGGAGGAGCTCTTTGGTGTGGAGTCTTCATCAGTGTTGCTTGAGATGTTTGCATTACGGAGAACACCCACAATTCAAAAAAGGCTTCCTTGCTCGGAAGTGGGTTTATGAGGTGAGGGAGGTTCCTTCCCCCCCACGTGCAGACAGAGAGCTTTATCGTGCCTGTGCGTGCGAATCCCGAAACATTGGCTGATAATTGTCCCTCGTGTACTTTCCGATAATCCCAGCATGCTCGGCGAGATATTAAGCAGGCTTACTGGCATGACAGACGCAACCATTTCAACCTGTGTTGTGATACAAGGCAGGGAACGTGCGCGGGGAGGTAATTGATTTATTTATTTCTTGACAAGGATGCAAAGCGAGTGTGAGATTTGCTACTGTAATGCGGCTTCGTCGAGACACGGGGAGCCATTGTGGGGATGAAGGTGGGGGGAAGGTATAGCATCTCGTCTGTGGCAGGCCCCTTGCAATCCTTCCAAACCTTCCAAGAATGTTGATAAGCAGATCCCCGAAATGAAATCATCCCCAGCACCCAGCTGGATCTTCCCCTAATCGTTTTATTTACAGTTACTATAAAAGACGCCTCTTTTAATGGCGCTGTGAAATAATAGGCAGCGCAGGAACAATCGGTACAGTCCTAAGCGCATTCCCCCCCCCCCCCCCTTCACATTTTCACATTAGGCTAATCGAGGCGAGGGGAAGGATATAAAGACATCAGTTGGATGAAATGAGTGTAATTGGAGAATAATGTAGTTAGTTTGCTCTAATCTTCTGCATAATATTAAAATGTTCTCGAAGCACCCCAGCTGCAAGCAATCACCCGGCTCTGAGGGGGAAACCTGGGCAACGGTTGTTTGGAATGAGGAAGGATTGTGCGAGTGAGAGATTGAGGAAGATGAGAGAGACCGGGGGAAAAGTAAAGCAGGAAGGCTCCCAGTAAGAATTCAAGAAGCCGTGTGTGAAGGCCTCTGCCTGGATGAGCCGAGCCTTCCTCCATGTTTTTTTCAACGCTATCCTTGCACCCCGCTGATGTCTGGCTAATTTGTAGCGGGGGCTTGTTGGTTGCCAAGACTGGTTATGGTGCTGTTGAAATCAGGAACAGTAGGGACCAAAACTGTCAGCATGGGTTTCAGTGGTTCATTTTCTCCATGCTGGGTACAGCCTGGTACAGCCTCACAGTTTTTTTCTTTTCTTTTTTTCACCGCGACTGAGGAAGGTCCTGCAGTACGGCAGCTTGCAATGGAGGCAAACTATTGTGCGTACACGGATTATTTGGGGGAATAAACACGTTTTCTTGACTGTACACAGAGCACTATTATCACATTACCGCATCTACAGCTACTGTGCAATTTTTGTGCAGCACTAATAGCCTTGATGTAGAAGATTGAGGTCACTAGTCACTTGGTTGGATAAGGTTTCTTAGACCTATTTTATTTAAAAGGACTCTAGCCTCAAACACTTTCAACAAGAGCAAAAGGGGATAAATTAAAACATGAACATCCAGCTCCACACAATTAGGACTGCAGTCCTGAGTGTGAGGAGTAACGCTGTGAGCAGTCACAACAGTAGCCTAGCAGTGGAATTAAGGGCAAGGTTTATTAGTCCCCCTATGGCTTAGCCTCGTCTGTGATTTCTGGGCAAAAAATAAACTTGCTCTGAGGCAGCTTTTTAACTGGTGTTATTGTGCAGGGGAAATTGTCATTAGACGGTGGAACAAATAACCTCGAAACGGCACGGGTGTCTTCACAAGGGATCTAAAACAACAACAAAGAATTAATCAAATTAAAAGGGAAGCCTTGTTATGCGATTTCAATTTAATTTCCACAACCGAGCCCTCTATTTAGTGTTTGTCAAAACCTAAGAAAGGGCGAGTCACAGTTTAGGGGCTCAGTAACAGTTTTATATTAGTGAAGAATTATCAATCCTTTAAGCTAATTTGGATAAGTTGGGGAGCCATAAAGTGGGCTATGACAACGGAGTAGCCTATTTGTTAAGCTCCCACCCCCTTCCACACTCTTTATAATGCCACCGGGGCCCTAATGCACTTTTGTCTTCCCTTGTTGATCATCTGCCATTTAAGGCACGTTAATTCCTGCAAATTAATATAAATCTATGGAAGCTATTAGAGATTTCCGCTCCGTATTAGGCTCCCACACAGGCCTGCGAATGAGGCCTAAAATAAATATTAAATCCCAAATAAGTATCACAAAGATTTAATGCTCCTTCACGAACCCAGGTTTTGAAAATGCACCATATTGGAGTTTCTTCTAAACATTTAGGACGTTCCCTTCAATTCTCCTTGTCCCTTTTTCTCTTTTCCATCATCTCTTCAGACCTTCCTCCACAGTCGCCTCTCCACTTTCTCTCCTCTTCTCTCTTTTCCTCATAGCCAAGCAGTTTAGGCAAGTGCCATATGCCCTGATTAAAGCTAGCGGCAGGCCAAGGAGCACTGGGAGGCTGTTTTGTCATTAGCCCCTCACGTGGCTGAGGTGGAAACTCATTTAGCCCCATGCTGGACCTTCATTATGATAGACTTGTATCAGATGGCATCTCTGGCTGGGATCTCTGGCTCCTGGCTAACGGATGGGGAGATGCTGTGGCTTCGGCCCCTCTCCAGCCCCAGCAGGGAAAGGGAAGGGGCTTTTTAAATGGGGATAAGACTGGAGGAGAACGGTAGTGGCAGGGTGAGGAAGTGAATGGGGATGGAGACGGGGAGGAATGGGTGAGAGTGGGGCAGGGGAGAGGAACAGGTGGGGGCTTGAGGTTAAAGGTTATGGGTTCTTGTAGTGAGTATGTAGAGTAGAAAGATGAAAAGAAATAAATTTGTAAGGATTCAAAAAATGAGAATTCTTTTTTTTGATCAATATTTCTGATTTAAATGAGGCATCAAAAAGGTTGCGAGGTGAAGAAGAGGATGAGGTACAGACGAAGATTATGGACAGACTTGGTTAAAGAAGATAAAAGGAAGTTGAGTCTTAAACTGGAAGAACAAACATCTGAGGGCCTGCAAGGTGAAGTCCCTTGTTATTTATTAACCCACAAATTAATCATTCTTAACATTTTATGGTCGACTCACACTTCAGACAGTAGCTCACAATAACTAAGCTGTGTGGCGGAAAAAAACACAAGAGCACAAACCTTGAAAAAAATATATTTATGTTTGATTTATGGATCAAAAATGGATTGAATTGACATGTCCTAGATTCTAGGCCATAACATTTCAGTTAGTATGTGAATTACTCTGATGTATTTTCCTAAAGATTAGCTGAGTTTATGTTAAAGTAGGTGCATCTCTTCAAAGTCTGTCTGGCACAGTGGATGATATTAGTTTGTCTATTGTGTAGCCTATTAACTGTTGTTGTGCTGTTGACCCACGTGCAAAAGAGAGAGAACCATTTCCAATGAGACACAGGATTTCAACCAGGGAAAGCTTTCAACCCCTTCTGCTGCCGGCCATTGTTGCATCCTGCGCTGGCCGAGTTGTCTGTGATTGATTTAAAGAAATACAAACAAGCCAAAAAAGCATTTTTTCCTGCACAACACAATGATATCACCAGATCATTACCTGGCGTTACATTTATACTGCCCAGTGTCATGGTGAAGTGAATTGGTATCTGGACGGGACAAGGCTTAAGGAGAGACCTGGGGTCAGGGGTCTAGAGAGGATAAGGCCGGTCTTGTTGCAGCGGGGAGCTGAGGAGGAGACTGCATGGAAAGAATAGACACAGGCCTGAGGGTCGTGATCCAGGCTTAAACGTGGCTCGGTGTGAAGACAAAGGGTCGGGACGAGCAGAAGACAGCTGGGCCCGGTGGAGGAGCCAGTTGATGAGGCTCTGGTCTTGCGATGGGGCCGTGGATGGATCTGGGTCTCGCTCAGCCTGGTGCCTCTCTGGCAGATGCTGCAGCAGCCTGGATGAGGGGACCACCACTGACAGACTGCTGGCGGCTAGTGCTGTGTGTTCCTGGTAGACCGAAACCACCTCTCTGTCTGGCTGTCTCTCGCTCTCTCTGCCTCCTTCACTCTACTTTTCTCTCTCTTGTCTCTACTTCTTCCTCTTCCTCCTCATTTCCATTGTAGCCACTACCCTCACCGCTTACAGCTGCACCTACACACAAATCCCTGTATGCACAAAGCGAAGGGATGCCTGCTGCTGACACACAAAAAAAACGGGCAAACAGCGCATTCATGGAATATAAAAAATGATCAGCTTCAAATGTTCCAAAGCAAATGGCTGAAACGCTGAAACAAATTTCTCCCTGTTTGCTGACAGTCGTGCTAACTCCGGTAATAAAAAGTCAATGAAGCAGGGCAGTCAATATATTCCAATAACAAAGACTGAGAGATTTGTCATTTTCCCTTTTTTCATAAAAACATGCCTCTCTTCTTTAGCAAGGGAAGAGCTGTGGGTGGTGGGAGAAGCACACATGCACACAAACAGCCACACTGAATCTCGAGGAAAAGAAGAAAAAAAAGAGAGAGAGAAATCTTTGAAGAATGCCTGCACCCCCCACCTGAAGAGAGAGCATTTGACTGTGACAAACCAAATACACTCTGTAATAGAATTTCCCATCTCTGCAAAACTGATAAGAAAGAGAAAACATAACAACAGCGAGTGGCACATATCTGAGGGAGGTTATTTCAAAGAACAACACCGAGGCACTCCGGAGCCTCCTCGCGCTGAGTTCTTACATAAATATGCTGTTAAGCAATATGATGTATTATTATTACCTGAAAGCATGCTACGAGCCCGAGTAGGCAGCATATGAGCCAAGCGCCTTAGCTCCCCAAAGGAGATTGTCTCGACACCACATATCAGCCCGTGCTATTGGATTCCCTGACTTTTAACTGGGTTAACCCACTTCCTGGTGAATACAAATTCAATTTTAACTGCCGCAGTTTTTTATTTGCCATGTGTGCGCGCCCCCCCCTTCCCTCTTTCACTCGCCTGTCTCTCAGTAGACTGTATAACCATGTAGAAATAATTCTCCTCTATTGAATATACACAAACTATAAACTTAAAATGAAGTGCTATTACATGTGTGCAAAGAGGAGGGAGGGTTGAGAGGAAGGGGGGGGGGGGGGGGGGGCTCCGCAGCTGGAGCGACTGATCCCTTTAGTTTTATTTATTTCTTCCATCCATCTATCTCTGCCCATAGCTCTCTTTCCCTGGCTTCCCTTGTCATCCTTCCTGGTGCACGTTAAAGATGTTATACAATCTTTATTTTGCACTGTTTATAAATACATGTTAGTCCAATCTCAGGGAACAATATCTTTTGCCAATGTTTATTATGGTTTAGCTAAATATCTAAATAGCCTTTTAGTATAGTGGCATTGCAGTGAACTGGCCTTGTTTGCTCAAATAGTATGTGGGGATATGTATATGTTTACTGCAGAGTTTTGATCAGAAGCAGTGTTTTAATAGTTACTGCTTACTACTGAAATGCTCTTGTAAAATGTAGCTAAGACTTATGGGCTCCAACCGTCCAAGAGATACCTGGAGGAACCTCAGTGTCCTTACAGGCCCCTCATAGGCATTCATTAAGGAAGACTGAGGATCGTGGAAGCCCCACTTCACCTTAAATCTTTCTTTCTCTGCAGTGCAGGCCCGTCTTTCCAGGGCCCGTGTGACTGTCTTCTCAATGGGCTAATGGCTTTCCTCAAGCAAAGGGAAGGAGAGCGGGGCCTAAACAAAGCCAGATGAGGGAGTCAGGAAGCCTTTCAGGATTTCATTAGGTCTTCTCTCCGAGAGGGGAGGTTAAGAGCCCGGAAAGCTGGTACTATTTAGCTGCTTAACGTCAACAGGAATGCTCACACAGCTGCCCCGTAGACCCACCGACAAGCGCACGAAGGACTCGACGCAACACGGATCAAACACGCAACTGCGGATAATGTGCCCCCCCCCCCTCCCCCGCCCCACAACATGCCATGCACCCATGAAGACAGACAGGATGACCGCAAATACACGTTAGCATGCATGCACGTAGGACGACTGTCCCCGCGTAGCCCCTGGATCAGACAATGCACAACACTAAACACCGGCTGGTTAGCATGAGAAACAGGCCACACAGGGACTCAAACAGACCTTCCCATTGGTGCAATCATGCTGTTGCTACGGGCACCAACCACACACACACACACACACACACACACAAACAGACACACACACACACACACTGGAAAATATACTTACATGTTTATTTCATTCAATTGACTTTATGCTTAGTTATGCTGATGTTATGCCTCTCAAACTGGACTAGAACTGCTATTGGACTTTGCCATGAATAAAATGTCAATTTAAAAAACTCAGAATATCACCAGCCTTCAAAAATTGATGTCTTGATTTACTTGAAATATTAGCAATTTATGAACTTAATCATATCATAATCAGATATCAAAGCTTGCCCCCTTGATCTGTGTAGTATTGTGGATGATTTGAAATCACATAAACCACATGTAGTAGAGAGCAGGTACACAATATTTAAAATACTTCTGAATCAAGTTAATAACGGTTTCCGATACTTTCAAGAAGACATAATTCACTCATCATAATATATATTTTTAAATTCTAAATGTCCCCTGCACTTTGTACACTACTTATACTAGTGAATGATGTTTACCCTCACAAACGTAGTATACACACATTCTGCAAGTTGTCAGAGCTTTTTGACCTAGAGGTTTAAATCCAAGTGTTCCAACAGTAATTCTGCCTGTGTGTGTGTCTTTTTATGTCTGTGGTTTCTTTCACAGGTATTGTGTTGCAACTGGTCTGGTTGTGCGTCCCTGAAACAGTGAGCAAGCCACCAACTCCTTTCTAGGAGAAAAGGCCAGATGATTAGATGGATATCATAGCTTTAGACACGTGTAGCTGAGACTTGATGAGTAAGGTGGAGAAAAGAAGTGTGTTGGTGTGTGCGTGTGTATGTTTGTGCCTATGTGTGCGTGTGAGGGAGAAAGAGAGAGAGAGAGAGCGAGATAGGAAAGGTGGGAGGGGGTGAAAGGGAAGCTGATGAATATCAAATGAACAGAGAATAGGTGTGTAAGTTGATCCTAGCATTTTTTTTTTGCCTGCTTTGTGTGCATGCATATGAGTATTTCAATGTGTGTGTGTGTGTGTGTGTGTGTGTGTGTGCGTGCGTGCAAGAGCAGGGGTGGGGGTGTTTTGTTGTTCCCTTCGAGTGAACAGAACAGTGTGAGCTGATGATGGTGTGTGTCAAGAGCGGAAAAAGGTGTGTGCATTTGTGTGTGTGTGTGCCTGCGTGAGTGTGAGTGTGTGTGGACTGTGTTCAAGCACCACCTAGTGCTCAACGGCGGCACCTCACATGTAAGCAGAAGCACACAACACCTCAACTGTTGCAATCAGCCGTTAAAGCCTGAAACACACTAATTGGATAGGATACGTCCCAAATAACACCTCCTGACTATTGTCGGATTTGTGAGGGGGGGAGGGGTGTGGGGGTGGGGGGGGGGCTATTGTGAGACGGAGATAGTGTCACAGTCGATTCTTCACTCATGTGACAATCACCGCCAGCCACCAGATAAGAGGACGGCCAGGGATAATTATGGCACACATGGCTTAGCAAACTTTGCCCCGTTTTCGCGCGCGCTCATTTCGATGTGCCCTTGACCGCGGCCCACTGTCAACACACATCCATCGCACTCGGCTTCTTCCAACTTAGCGCCGCGGCCCCAATCGAGCCCTTCCCAAACAGGCTGGTGACAGTGATACGAGGCTGTCGTGCTGGATCAAGGTAATTCGGTCTGAGCCCCGCCCTCGCCGCTCCCCCCCCCTTGTCAGTGGCGTGCGCTTTGACCCTCCAGCGCTCAGATGTAGCTCCCCGGCCCTGTGTGTATTTTTATCACAACAATGAAAATTAGTAGGACGCAGGACGCCCGTCCACGTCTCCGAGGCTGTTTATGCGAACATGTATATGCAGCGGGGGTTAGAAAAGCCAGAGACAACTGGTGGTTTTCAAATTTTGCAACCCACTGTATGCATGTGTGTGTATTCAAGTGATAAAGCAGTGTGTGTGTGTGTGTGTGTGTGTTTGAGCTGCAATGACAGTGTCATCTTCTTATCAGGGAGCCGGTGTTGTGCAGACAGGGAGATTCAGCCGAGAGTTTGAGGGGGCTGCTTGTTGGTTACTACTGTGCGCCGTGACAGGCATCACCAATACGAGGATTATCAAAACAAAGATCCCGTTAAACTGTCAGGATGAGCAAAGTGTCCCATGGCGGTTTTCGTTACCAGAAACATCAAATGCATTGTTCCGTTTCTTTGTGCCTCGTCTCATTTGGTTTTAATGTCAAATTGATTTCATTCACGCGCAGAAAGGCATCTTCAGTTTGTCCTGGTCTGTGCACGTCGGGAAACTTTGCCGTTTTATTTAGTTTCAACATTTCCACATGGTAGGAAAAATAAGTTAAAAGAAAATCTATATCAAGACATTTCCTAGTTTATAGATTTTTGGAATGAATCGAAAACTTTCAGATATATGAAGTAACCAAACATTAATTAGCTCTTAATGGAACCTTGAGTTTTTACTGTTGTGTTTCTGTATTGACACTAACTGTCTGTATTTCTGTATGTGTGTAATACAAAATCCCACGTTCTAAATACAAATATACAACAATCTCTAAAAACCCTAAATCCCTACACAACCATCCAACTGACCGAAGATTCTACAGCATCACAATGGTTACATTGTCGTGATGTCACAGAACGCTGCTTTGTGAGTTTGTTAACACAAAAGGGACATTTAACGAGCATCACACTACTATGGTACTGTCATACACTACTATCTTTAGTTTCTGTCAAAGTAACTCACACTTTTTTTGTGTATTGGGCCTCGGATGACGGCTGGGAAATGCTTCAGTAGTCAATCAGGCTGAGTGGTTGGAGCCGAGACAGATGTTTAACACTTTGCATGCCTGCACACACACACCTTTATACACACAACACACACACACGAGTGGAAGCCTTTTCCTGTGTGACTAACAGCGATGGTGGAGGTGAAGATGAGCCTGATTAATAGGGAGGATGGGTGGAGGTGGGAGGCTACACACAGGCTACGCTGCGGTGCTTCAGCAATGCCTTTGTGCCACTACTCTAACAATTTGTCAACACTGCTGGACGACATTTATTCGACTGCTCCAATTGTCTCCAATTTTGTCCAAGCTGAAAACAATGGCCTTCCTGAATCAACTTGGACACTTGGTGTAGATCTGAGGTTGAGAGGTGAGGATGGAGGTTCAGAGCATCAGAGGGACAAAAGACTGACCTTAACTTCATGTCATTCAACAGGGGCCTGTGGTGTAGTTTGACTTTAACCCAGTGGGACCTCACACTATCTGGAAGGATTAAATAGCATCAGTTGGCTTGAGTAAGGTTGGGCTGAGCCACTATTTAAATATAATATTAAAAGAAAATTCTGACCAATAAAACGCATTTACTGTATCATTGGTTCAAATCTTAAATGCCTTTGGTCAAGTTATTTTCCAAAGAGATTTTAGACTAAAGTTGATTCATTGTAGAGCTCCTACACTTTGGAATTATTATTGTGATCTTTATCATTTATGAAGTCGATTGGTTTTAAGGTATTTTCCTGTCTTTCTGTATAAAGTCCAAAAGTCTTTCCTGATTTCAACTAGAAGGGCGTTCAGTAGAGCGCATTCCACCGCCAGGTCCAACAGTCCCCTTAAGTCAAATCAAGCTGTGCCACATTGCAAACGCTCATAGATATCAGTCCCTTAAATGTGTCTGACTTTTTAAATAATCCTGATCCATGCATTATTTCTTGGTAAATCGTAAAAAATTATAATTTTATGAGGTTTATTTTAGCAAATATACAATCATTTTTGCGTAATCCTTCTTTCAAAAAGAACAATGAACCAACCGGTAAATACACAGGGGTGACCACTTTGGCAGAATTTAATATATACATGTGTGTATGTGTGTATTTTCTCTCATGAAAATGCTCTTACCTCAAGTTAAAAACCACACAAACTCTACCAAACCTTGATTGGTTTAAAACAGGGTATTTGGAAAGGCAAGACATATTTTGGTTGACAGAAGAAGAAAAAAACAAAACAAGCAAACACATGCTAGAAGCACGTCATGTCATTTCAGCATGTTGTTAATGCAATCAGGGTTGTAGAAAACTTTCCCCCTCTAAACATATTTTCAACAAACACAATCCAGTTGTGTGGTTTCATGAGCCCCCGAGAGCACTCATTCAAAACTGCAGGGAGAAAAGCAGATATGGCCGAGCAGCGAAGATCCATTCAAATGTGATTGTAACTGCATTAATAGGTAATGACATGTGTGTTTGTTTCAATGCGGTGAACAGCCCAGCATTTTTCTGCCATTGGACCCGTGGACGACACTAATACCTTGTAATCAAAGCAAAGGCGTACAGCTCCACGGCCATTATATTCAGATTTAGTCTCTGTCCTGTCCTTACTTCCCTCTTGTTTGTCTCGGTGTGATGCAGATGGGCCTTGGGTTTGTTTTCTAACCTCAAAGCTGAATCATGTATTTTGTTTGCAGTAGAGGGGGGGGGGGGGGGGGGGGGGGGGGGGGGAATCATCCCAGTGAAATTGCATCCACATGGGTGAGTCTCTGACTGTAGGTCGGGTTGGCATTGACAACAGCCAATGCCCGGATGACAAAACAACGGTAGGAGCAACAAAGTGGCTGTTTTCTTCTATTTCAGGTAATAAATTATTAAATGAAGGCCGTTAGTCATTGTGTTAACATTTAGAAACAGGCGTTTGATTCAGTTCTTTGCTAATTGTCCAGTGGCTTTTTCATGGGTGTTAATATAAGGTACTTAGGATCAAATTGGCAACTCAGACATTTGTAAAAATGCAAAGTTTGATCCGTTAAAGCTTTGCATGTAGACTGTGTTAAATCCGTATGAGGTCAACTAGTGCTGCGCCCGTTCTAAACCTGCCTGTTTGGAATGGACGGTTGGGGGTGAGCACTCTGGTGCCTGTCCCAGCCGTCCCTGCTCGCCTGTTTATTCATAGTTTATTAATATTGGATGTATCGCGTGTCCAAATTCAACCAAATTCAACACAACACTTTCTTTAGCCCTTAGAAATACAGATGTCAAGTGTCAAGGCGATAAGGTAAACAGCTCTCAAGTACGCAAACCACATACAGAGAGAGAGAATTTTCCAATAATAGATAAATTACAGATAAATGTTTACTTAAATTCATATTACCTCAATACCAAAGAGTTTGGAATGTATTTAACGTCTGATCTGTTACCTTAATTTCATTGAGTAGATATTGCGTATCTTTGTATGTCAGTAAATGTTTGATATCCTTTTTAAAAACAAAAACTAATTCACACACACGTTAAAACATTTTTTTTTAAAGGACACAGATGTTTAGACAGTTTCCAACTTAATCGTCGGTGTCCTCTTCACCTCAGGATGTGGTTGACATGGCATGAAGGGATCTAGATGCACTCTCATATCTATCACTGAGTGAGTTCTCTGCTCCTTTCTTCTCTAATGCCTGTGAAGACAGTTCCCCCTCAGGAAAGAGGCGGCTACGTTTTCACCTCTTCAGTCGCAGGCGGAATAAACCAGTTGAAAGGTTATGTGGTAAGTCAACATTAGCTTTTTGGCTTACCTCCATGATTGAGCCCTGTAATTTTACGACTGTCTGTTGGCCTCATTGGTGGAGATCGTGTTTCTCTTTATCCTTTAACTACGACAAAACAAACCCCTGAAGTTATTTGTTTTTCACTGATATGTCGCCTTTTTCTGTTTGAACTGGAAACTGATCATTTTTGGCCAGTTAAGTGAAATACAGTGTGCTGGGCTGAGATGCATTTTCTATCCGGGTAATTTTTTTGAACGCTTACGCGTTTCCTTATGATGGTTACTGCTCAGCACTTAATTACACAAAAATACCCTCAGGGGAATCTTTAAAATGTCTGTGAAGGGGATGACAGCAAAACAATATCAAAGGGGGCCATTTAGGATTCATAGTCCTAATCAAATAAATACGAGAAGGTTTACCTTATGACGATGCAGGGTAACTGTACAGCCTATATAGAGCTTTTAATCCTCAGGAAAACCCTTAAAAAAAGTTGGTTGGTACAAACGGATTTCTACGTCAGCGCTAATATTTACCCTCAATCTTAAAGCAAGGACATGACATCCCCCTGCTGACACTAATCCACAATAAATAGCAGTCTTTTCTGTTTACAAAGCCACTTAGATTTAATAGAGGTTTATCTTTTTTCTTATGACACAAAATTGGAAGACAGAGATCAGCCCCTACAATACAGGCCCCATGGTAAGGAATGATGTACACATGGTTTTTTAGTTGTTTCCATGAATATATTGTATAGGTATCTATATCTATATATATAGTTTTTGGTCTCATCATATTGGCAGTAAGTAACTATATGACACATTAAGTACAAATGGAGGCAAACTTTTGGAAATGTTATTCTTGCATTAAGGCTCACTCCATATTTCAGATTTGCCTCTGCAGACAGCGTGCAGTCAATCAACGACCAGTCATTGTCTGTTGGAGACTTCAGCTTGTACTCCATTACCTCCATGTTGTTGAACATAGCTCATTAAATCTCACTTTTCCATACCACTTGTTCCAGTAAATAAAAATGTTGTTGGTGCCGCTTTCTCTCTCTCTCTCTCACACACACAAACACACACACAGACACACGCACCCTCCCCACACAGTGTTCAGAAGTAATTGAAAATGTGATCCATGAAGTCACAAGTGCAATTTAACTCAAAGCCTACACATGTTAGTGCTTCCATTCGTAACAGGTCAAAGAATTAAATTAATTTCTAAAAAGGCGACCCATGAAATTGCACTCATGATAGATGGGGTGTAAAAGTGATATTTTAAAATATAAATATATAAACATATATATATATATATATATATTCCAGCCTTATTGGTGTTTGAAACACAGCCCCTCTGTGTAGAAAGATTGTTATTTGAGTTCATTTTGGAGATGAGGGAAAGTGTTGTGTCAGTTTGGTCAATTTTAAGAAAAAGGTATTCTTATGAAGAATGTTTGGAAGTCCTTCTTTCTTCAATTGTGCAAGAATGTAAGCGCATTATCAACTTTAACAAACATAATATGCACAATAAAAAGGCAAAGTACAGTACAAATATAAGTTACAGCTATGGAAATGTATAGAGTTAATGCTAAAAGGCCAAGATAGATATTCACGCATGCCCATAGCCTCTGTGATCAGTCAAATGTCAGAAGGTTCAGGGCAAAAGAAAAAACATGAATCAGTCAGGAGCATCTTGGGCCAAGAAGGCTCAAGTACATTAGTAAGTAAGCGTGACATATGTGAGGAATGCAGTCAATGTCTGAGACCGCTTTAACCTCCTAAGTTTGTGTGATCTGACTATAGAGACTCTTGTTCATTTGCCTCCAACATGTTTGCATACAGGACCCGGTTGACTTGGTGCAGCCTGAGCCAAAGTGTAGCCCACCCAAAGGTCCCTCACCAACTGCCACCTCCACACCTCTGACAGGGAGCGAGGGCGATGTGGAGGTTTGCGGAGGAAGGCCGAGGTGCTGAAGGGGCAGCTGCCTTCGCTTCGGTCTGAGTCCTCTGACCCACTTTTCCACCTCAGCCACCTACCACACGTTCTCCTCTGCCATCTCCTCTCCCGCTATACCGCTCAAGATTAATGGTGTGAACCCGAACCTGCTGGCAAGCTGGATGTGAGGAAGATGTCAGAGGTAAGGGGCCTGACAGAACTTTGGAGTGCAGGATAGGAGAGCCCCTTGGAGGCTGCATAAATATGGCAGATCCACGGGGACGGTCCTTATGGTGGAGACATCTTGTTGCAGGAGTGGGCTGAGGAGACCCAGCTCATATTTCACTCTCTCTGAGCGGCCGCCTTCTCTTGTCTTTCACTCTCTCTGTCTCCTCCGGTTGCCTCGAGGGGGAAAAAGGCAAATTCTCAAGACGTGAAAGTATGTGAGAAGACTTGGTCGGACAGAAGTTCAAGATGTCAGAGGGGAGAAGTTGTGTTTTGACACGAAGCCTTGTTTGTGCTCATCAGCAAACCTGTCAGGCGGCCGTTTGATGTTGCATTTGGGTGATGTCCTCGGGCACTGTGTTTGTGTTTGCTTCCATATGGATTAGCTTCATGCAACTTTGCCTTGTCTCACGTTACCCATCGATTGAAGAAGTAATCCTCCATCTTTTATGTTCACGTGTACTCGTGGGGAGAAGGTGCCCTTTTTTTTTTTACCAGTCTCAATGATGAGAATTAATGACATGGTCCGAAAGGAGTTCGTCAACATAATTACTCCACGGGGAATAAAGTTTTCGTCGGAACAAATTCTTTCTCAAATCACCACCATACCTCCACCTGCATAATTGATAGAGTCCTTATGATTAAGCTAATGAGGCTCAAAGCTTAAGCCCGATCCAACAGCCCCTAATTACAAATATGTAATATCCCCCCTCTGCTTCAATTAGCATTAGAGCAGAAGGTTAAGAATCATTCAATATTCATGCGGATAGAAAACTTCAAGGTTAAGGAGACTGGTCATTTAACCTCAGGTTTAAAATAAAAGTCATTTTCTTTAATTGTCTTTGATGAGAGCCACTAACTGTGTAGCAGAGGGAGAAGCTTCATCAAGTTGTTCTCAGCTATAACAGTGAAATATAACAGTAATATGCCTTGTATTATTATTTTGTAATGCGTTAAGGGGATGCCACCACTACAAACAGCTTAGGAGGTTATGTTTTCATCCCGGTCCGTTTGTTGCATGGTTTGTTGGTTGAAAACAATGTTTTACAAATTTGTGCGTTTTCCGACATTTCCACAGATTTCTCAGGAAAATTCATGGGTGTTGATGAAAATAATCAAGAATGTTGATGGGACTGATTAAGTGAATATACACTTCTATTGGGTGTTGGCAGAAGAAAGAAACACTGTCCACATGTGATGACATCCCCCTAGAGCACAGATTTCCTTTTTCAAATACCTGGGCCAAACACGTGTGTGACATAAGGTAGCTCCGACTTGCTGAGGGATGGTTTTGAACTAATGGTGCATCATGGGTAAGATCCCTGTGAGGATGGCTCAATGAAAAATAAATGATATATGCATGTTTTCGGGATTCACTGTATATGTTGTAATTCTATTTATTTTGCTGTTGAAGCGCCAGGTTACATTATCATATAAAATAATAGCATAAAGCAACTTTGAGGTTTTTGTAGCCATGATTTCCATCTTTACTACCACGTGGAGAGTCATGAGAGCTGCACGGACCAGGATCTTTAACTTTGGTTTTGCTTGAGTCCACCTCCTCCAGAATGTGTCTGACCGTTGACTGGGGGTTTGACAGGGGACTGCATTGGCCTTGTGTCAGCAGCGGAGACCACAGAACAGGGCCTGGGACTCAGAGACTGGGCTCGGAGCCCATAGCCTGGAGGCTGTCGGCCTGGCCTATACCAGCCCGCCACAGCCTAGACCAGCCCCATCCCAGCTCTCCTCAGCCCCCTCCTCCCCGTGGCCTCCCTGCACCTCCACCAGCTGTGCTTTTCTGACTCCAGCTGCTAGGTGCATGTGTGTGTGCGCGCCGCCCCGCTCCAAACATACCTCTTCCCCCCTGAATCTCTTGCCCTTTCTTTCTCTCGTTTCGCTCGTTCTCTTATTTTCTCATTCATGATTCGTCCTCTCGCTGCGTGTCTGACTCATCCTCTCTCTTTTTTTTTATCTCCTCTGCCTCTCATCCTTCCCTCCTTTGCCAGACACAGGGGTTGTAATAGTGCCCAGCAATTACTGAGTTGGCATGTGCTGCATTGTTTACTCACAGTCCTATTCCTACTGGACTTTATTAAAACACCATCTGCTGTCAGCTGTGGAATGGTAGAGGAGGTGGTGGAGGAGATGGGAGAGGGAGGCGATGGGAGAAAAGCGGTAGATTTGGCTGCAGAACGGAAGGAGAATGGCTGGACTCAAGCGGTGAGCGTGGGCTGCCATGGTGGTTCTTTTGTCTGAGGGACATCGATAGTACACGAGGCGGAAGAAGCTAAATGGAAATTTTGCTCTGGTAATGAGAACAAACTGAGTGAGATTGGGTGCCAGCAGAGACAGACTCTAACTTTTGGAATGAATATCACAGATATTCTGAGGGATTGAAAGTTCCTGGAAATGCAAACGATTTTTTCACCGGTAAAACGTGTCGATTAAAAATCAAATGAATGAAACCAGAAGCAGGTTCACAGTTTGCTGAGGGCATGTGACTGAGCTCCTTCAACAGGCCAGTCGGTCACATGTGGGATAACAGAATGACCACGCCTGTTTGTGAACACTCACATATTCTCGCTTTGACACACACACACACGCACACACACACACGCACATATATAGAGCCATGCTGGGCAATAATGCCGTGGCCCGCCCATGTAATGACATTCTGATGGTTATTTCATTAGCCGTAATTTGTTATGGGACATGTCATTTCGGATGACAGCTTGGATTGATTGGATAAGTCATTGAGAGGAGGTGGGCTGGACCCACTACAGACTGGATCAATTAGCCAATTATTGCAGGGGGTTGCCACTACAGTTCTGGCACATTGTGTGTGTGTGTGTGTGAATGTTGTCCTTAAAATAATGCCAAAAACTCACTGCATGCACATTTTGCCATTTGCAGGGGATCAAATGTAAAATTTTGAATTTCACAGGCAGTTAGAACATTTTCAAACCTGAAAGTCCAGACCATGGTATGAATCAAAGTCCACGTCTTTGTTAAGTTGTTTATATTTGATCCTGTTAGTTTTGGTTTCACGTTGCAATTTAGGCAGCAGACTGAAGACTTTTATATACATGCATACGTCCTGTCATCATTATGTTTTGTATTTTGTATTGGCTCATTTGTCTGCATGGAGAAAAAGTAGTCTTTTGTTTTGAAGGAGATACTGAATAAACCGGTTAACTTGGTAAGTTGGTTGCCACTGTAATATCATTATGGGGTTTTTACCATTAAAATGAACATCCTGATCGTTTAAACATGGTTGGAGGTGAAGAGTGAGCCCCTTCCATTTCATTATCTTCTTTTATTGTTTAACGCCATCTCAATTCCTGCAATTGGTGCGAAACAATCCCAAAAAGTATTTTCATGCGGAAAACGCTCTGAGCCTTGATAATCTTGATCCAGACATGGACTAATTATTGATCTCTCCTTTAATACCTGTTATATTGGTTTTAAAAAATCTGAAGGTTCGCAACAAACAAGGAAGATGTGAAATCCGCCTAAGTGCTGCAAAAGCAAGCGACTTCCACTGCCCATGGTTCCATCCGTAGCTTTTACTAAACGAGGCCTCATCATAAAGCGAAGCGGCGACTCATTATGTTTTGTAATTTAAACCGGGCTCTGGAGCGATTATCGTCGGACTATTAAACCAATCGCATGCTGACCACTTAACAACAGACCGAGCCGAGTCTTCATGTCGTCCGTGCAGGGTGAAGTGCAGTGGCCTCCGCTGGGGAAATGTCTGCGCTGATCAATGAGGCGGAAGACACAAGTGCACTCACACACACATCCGCAAACACAATGTACAATTTTAAGGTCACTCTGGATTCTCTGGTCGGTTGCTTCCAAAAAAACGGCCCCTGCTTTAATTGGTTGTGTATTATGTAGAAGTAAGGCTGAGGGAGGAGGAAGTGAGGTAAGGGAAGGACACGTGTTGACGTGGGAAGCTTCACCTCGGCCTCATTTAAACATTGTGCACTGTAAATCAGCCATGTGCCTGTGCTTATGTTCCCAACAGAGATAATCTTGGCAGCGTGAAAAAATATAATGAGAGGAGATAAAACAGCCCCTGTAAGATGGAGCAGACCTTCACCAATTCTATAGAGTCATTGTGTGTGTTTGTAGAGTAGCTAGCTCAGATCGGCTACATCTCCTCCAGAGGTGGTCGGGAAGGCATTGTGACCACAAGTGTAAATGCGATTGGGTTGTCAGTCCAAACCAACATCTATGCGGACAGCCATTAAATTTGTTTATGGAATGGACTGTAATTATAAACTGGCTTTTATAACCTTTTACAGTACTCATCTTTCATACACACTCTTCTGCAGCGATATATATGTACGCTTTTTTATTTCTATAAATAAGTGTTCAGTATCTTGCCTGAGGACGCTTCGGAATGCGGTGCGGATGAGCCGGGGCTCGAACCACCGACCTTTCGGCTGGTGAACAGGTGTGAATTAAAAAGAGTCGTTCTCCGACATTTTGAATAAATGTAACTCTTCTTTACTTTCAATGAATAGTATATTAAATTCAGGGAAGATTTTAATGGCAAAAAAATGAAAAAGTTCAATAAAAATACATTATACAGTATAAAAATGCTCTATTGACGAAAAGAAAAAAGGATAAACCCAAATACATTGCAAAACTGAATTGTATATACGAATATAAGTCTTAAATTCCACTTACATTCACCATAGAGTGCAAAAAAAATCGGAAAAACATGTTAGGTAAAACTATATTGCAATATAATGTCAAAATATGTTGTATTATATTGTTCTCAGATCAAACAGAAAAAGATGGAGCATGGAAAACCAACATCTCATTTGAGGCGTTCACTGCAGATATCACATGCAGTCATGAGTTATTCATGCTTTCGTGATACTGCGGATTGACAGCACAATTATGTCAGAGGGTATTATGCATCAGCAGCCATGTCATGCCCCCTTGACAGGCACACACACTGCACCACGGAGAGAAAATAGAGGAGCACACGAGGTGAATTTTTCCACCGATTAAAGAATCGCAGTAAACTGGAAAATGAAACTTGCTTTCAGATAAAAACCACGACAGCCGAGCAGCCTTATCTGCTCCGTATTTGGAAAGATAGTCAAGGACAGTTTGAGGGAGACATCATGTGAATGTGAAATAGGTCACCCTTTTTAGAAACACCTTTTTTTCTTGCTTTAGTAACAAAAACACTCAAAACAAAAATTTGCTTCTGTAACACATGGGGGATGGGCAACTATGAAATGTGTGTCTGTGCCGTGCCACACATGCAGAGACTCAGCGGCTGCCCCTCAGCTGGGCATGTTGTGCGGGGTGGGAGGTCAAAGGTCGGACCAAGGTTCAATTTGGCCTGCCATCATTCAGGGTCCCCAGACGCCTGCACCCGGCTGTCAGCAGCTCTGCATCCAACACAAAGATCAAATGAATGATTATCGTCATTTAGACACAATAGAATAGGAGTTCCATGATGAAATAGGGAAACGTGAAAGTTACATTTAATTGAATTGAATTTCCTTGACTCAGGATCGTCACTGTCACTGAAGTGTTTTTGTTTTTATCTCAACCAAAACTCGATGAGAACAACATTTGATAATTTGTGCTTCTTACACTTCATATTGACTAGTGACCCTTTTTTTATTTTTGTTTGGATTATTTTGTGTTATTTAGGATCAGCAAACTAATTTTACACTAAATAATAAACCTTATATGTCCCAGATGAGTGTTTAAAGTGAGCGTAGTTCCCAGTAGAGGACACAATAACCGCACCCTTAAAACCATGAGGTGTCGCACGCTTGTGTACAGTCGAGTGTAATCACCTTTTAATGGGAGTGAACTCACTGTCTCTTAAAAAGCAACACACACTGTTTTATAGGTCACATCAGAGCTGCGTTCAAAGCAAGCACGCACCACAACAACAGGATGGGCCGCTCTCCACTTCCTCCTCCGGTTTACTTCACTTCCTCTATTAATGCTTTTATTTAGCATTAGGTCACCGTGGATTATTGTGTATGATACCAGAGGATGAACAGACACAGAGACGTCTGTGTCAACACCAAACTGGTTTCAAAACGTGGGGGTTGAAAAATTCCGGAATATTGTTTTATTAAGTTACAAGTTTATTTTTTTGCGCACCATCATTTGACAAGTTTTTAGTGCAGCCGTAACAATCTATCATTTAAAATGGACAATGGAATAAAAGCCTCATGTGTAAAGAGAGTAAATGGATTGAGGCATCTGAAAACACAAAATGGGATTGTACCACGCTGAGCTCTTTTAAGATGTCTCACGCTTTTGCTATTAATGCACATGCATATATTCATCCAAGCTGTTCTTTAAGCCCGTCCAAGGCTTTCTCTTGCATCTAGTCAACACCCCTCTTTAAGGGAAAATGGGGAAACCCCAGCTGAGGCACTTTTTTGTTACATTTTGACCAAATGTTGTAAAAGTGTTAAACGCAATTTTAGGTGAGAAACTGTACCTTCAGCACAAAACAAGTACAAGAATTCAATTATCGCTCTTTACAGTTCATCAACCGCAGCGACGGGGAGTTAAAAGTAACAAGGCGGGGGTGTCTAGCGCCGGGTCAGCACGTCTCTATCACCTCGGTGACGGAGGGGCCAGCTGAGGATGGACGCGGTGTCCCGGGACGTGTTCCTCCACCCCCCCACTCCCGCCCCTCCCCTCCCCTCATTCCCCATGCCCTGCCTCCTACAAGCACCTTTTGTGTGGGCTAAATGGGCCTGGATGCACCCCTTTAACTTTGATTTCCATTTCCCATTGTGCGTCCATTGACGGGGAGGGTGACTCCATCTGTGCCTGCCTTGCATGGTGCCACCCTTTCAATAGGCATATGCTCCACATGTAAGACCAAATAATGGGTGGAAAGAATAGTGATATACAAGACGGGCCCCTCACTTCAGAGAGGGAGAGAGAGAGACTGAGGAACAGAGAGGGAGAGAGAAAGAGAGAGAGAATACTTCATTCATCAATTTATTACATGGCCCTTAAAACTCCAGAGCCTTTTTTTTTTTTTTTTCTATGTATATTCACGAGCACAGAAGCGATTACACAAAGGCTCCTGCTGGACTGATGGCGTTTTAAACTCCGGTCAAGCTGCTCCGCTCGCCCCCTGAACTGTGCTCGCCATGTGCACGTGCGCGCTACACGGAGGGAGACGCAGCTTGCCCCGCCACCGGGCCACAATGGAAGCGCCCACAGAACAAGTGACAACTGTTAAGTGAGGTGATGGCGCGCCGGGGTCAGCTTAGACTTGGAAATGTGCAATATGCTGTGAAAACAGCCCCTTGTGTTCGCTCTCCCTCCTTCAGATCTTATCTCCACATGTGATAACTCCACTTAAGATCTCATACAGTAACACACATTAAGTCATTTCCCTCTCCAAACAAGCTGAGGAGGGAAGTCGGTGGAAAAAGAAAAACGCAAAGTGAAATTCGGTACCCGATCGCTCTGAGCCTGTGTTTTCTCTCTTGATTTTTATCTGCGAGGTCTTCATCTTCTCTCTCATGTCGGGATTATTTCTGTCTTGGAACCCAATTTAGCCGATGAAAGCGCCTAAGACGGGAGTGGGCGGAGGCGAAGCTCACGGCTTCATTTGCCTTCCATTCCACTTCATTCATTTACCTATTCATTCATTGCCTCTTTCTCCCTGTCCATCAACCTTATCCTAATCTCTCTTTATCCCTCTCCTCCCTCTCTTTCCTTGACACCCATGACGCCGACTGCCCCCGCACTCACCCTAACGCCGTCTTGCCCCACCCCTCGCCATTCCTCCTGTTCAGTTATAAGGGTCTATCGATTACAAGCCTGTCGTACAAAACAACCTAATGGAGGGTCAGCTTTAATGTGAGGGGCGAGGGGGCCCCCTGCCTTGGTGGGGAGCTGAGCCTGGAATTAAAACACCCCTTCTCCCTCGTTCTCCCCCTCCCATGTCCCCGCTCCCTCCTGCGCGTCCCTCTTAGCCCCTCTCCATTGGAGAGCGGGGGGGGGCCATGAAAAATCAACAGCGTAACCGTCAGCCCCCCCACCCCCCACCTTCCTCCACTCCCTTTACAAGGCCCACCGCCGGCTGCAGCGGCTGCCCATGTGCGAGGGTATTTAGTGGGGGCCTGAAAGCTGAAAGGAGAAGCGTCTGGATCAAATGTGTGGCTGGGTAGGGGAACAGAAGGAGCCCTCTCAGGAGGGGTGCTGAGGCCCCAGCTCGTTTTATAGACTCCCCTGAAAGAACGTGATTACAGATCATTATCCAATTGAAGCAGATTGATGGGCTGGGGTCAAAGTAATATAGCTCATAGTAGCTGCGCGGAGAGGGGAGGGGTGATAGGGGAGGACAGAGGGCAGCGCAGAAGTGTGGGGTGAGGTGGGGGTGGGTGGGGGGGGGGGTTCGCAGACAGGATGAAGATGGTATAATGACCGGATTGTCACCACCGAATGGAGTATGGGGAGGGGGGGGGCAACGAGGACCAAAGACTGAGAGGGAGGAGGAGGAAGACCCAAACTTGTCGAATGGAAGAGTGGGGCTTTTCTTTTTCAGGAATGGATTGAAGTGGTAGAACAAGACGGAGAGGAGAGATGCTGGACTGGCCCTGTCACTCCAGAGGGCAGATAAAGAGATCTTTATATGGAGGAGGGGGCAGGAGAATGTGTCAAGATTGACTCAGCCGTGCGTCTCCTCGTAGAAAATGTGCTTCATTCTCTTCACTTCGGCTTTGATTATCAGTCATTATCGAATTTGACTAATGGTCTTTTAAATTGCATATTTCCTTTTTTATGGATTTAAGTGTTTGTTTCTTTTCTCAAACAGAAAATGTGTAAACATGAACTTCCACATTCAACGCTGTTATTGCTTGATTTAAAGAATAAACTGTTAAAATGTGTGCGTATATATTTAAAAGTTAAAGCTCAAAACTATATTGTCTCTCTTAGATAATCCAGTTTTCAAAAATGATTTTAAGCATAAGCAAAGACAGTGTTAACATTTGAGGTTCTTTACATCCAGTAAATCAGTTACTGCCGTCAGCTAATGCCCCCCCGATCTTCCGATAGCTTAATAGTCTGTGTAGCATTCGCCTCCAACTGTTCTCTTAAATAATATCATGCAGCACGATGTATCACAGTGCGTGATGGTCCTGACCTTTCCAGCGCCCTGCAAAGGTAAATCTCAGACGATTATTACTGTTCAATCGCCGAGAGCGCAGATCCCGGGCCTCCTGTCGGGATGGAGGTGATGATGGTGAGGCTGCGTGGCTTTAAATAAAAACCTTACGTGAACTCACGTGTCATTTTAAATAAATCAAACAACAGCAGAGGCATTAATAGCCGACGTCTTTCCCTCGGACGCCACAGTGTTAAGATGAAATGCTACACAATAACAGTTCCAGTCCCCTTTTCTTCTCCATCAAACACGGCTCGCACACACACATTCGTGTCAACATGCCACGAGTTGGTATGTCATGGCGTTTTGTGTTACTTCAATGAATCCGACGCATTCATTAATGGTCCGTCAGCAGGGCCGTGGTTCTGGAGATGCTGCGAGTGGACTGGAGTCTTGTCCCAGTACCACAATAGAGGGCTTATGGGTAACGGCCATGCCAGTGAATAGCCTTTTGATATTGCCCAAGACAAAGTGTCTTGCAGAAGAAAAAAAAAAGAGGAAAAACTCCCTTGAAGACTGAAGACAGCGTGAGCATGTTTTGGATCAAGCTTGGCATTTTTTTCCGCTTGGGATAGTTAAAACAAATTGGATCCTAAACGATGTTGTCCTTGTTCGCTCGGCGTGCAGGAACCGGCACATAGCAATTATGCACGTGAATGTGCGGGAGTTAAAAAAAAAATGTAAAAAAAAAGCTTCACAACTTTGTTCTGCTTTCGAGTAATTATTTGATTAATAAAGAATGCACTCATCTGTGGGTGTGATGTATAAAGAGGGCCACATGCTGTACTGTACATGTGGGAGGTGCTCTAAGCATCTGTTGCTCATATCAGGATGATCGGCACAAGTGCAACCACAGCTCTGGTTCACACATAGTGCTCCCTGCGTGTACCGACATACAACACACGGTCTAACCCTGACTCACCCATACTGTTTTCCTCTGAGATATCAGCTGTTATTTGTGAGGAATTTTTAGTCGGATACACTGAGTTATTGGATCTTAAAGTGCAGGACGCCAAAAAGCCCAACTTCCTCTGTTTTATAGCTTGTCTGGGAAGTGACACTGAGCTGACTGACCATGTCATGAGAAGGCCTTGTGTGTGTGTGTGCGTGTGCGTGTGCGTGTGTGTGTGTGTGTGTGTGTGTTTGTGTTTTCTGGCCTCCTCCCACAGTCCAGAGACATGCATACTGGAGATAAGTTTATCAGAGACTGTAAATCGACCATAGGTGTGAATGTGAGCATGATTACATGTGGGCCCTGCAATGTCCATTGTGCCCCCCCCCCCCGACTCTTGCCAAATCTCGCAGTGACACTTGAAGCAGAAGCAGTTTAGATAACGGATGAATATTTTGCTCCATGTTCATGTGTGGCTATCATGTAGGATTCTGTGATTTTGTGCTCAGGGAACCAGCCACGGATAACACTGAAAGTTTCGAGACATTGCTTGATGCAGGATGAAGTAAAAGCATTTGGTGAAAAAGAGCTGATCTCACGTGGATGACTGAATGTCTGCTGTCATTTTATGGAAGCGTTTATAATTCTTCTCAGTTGATCAGTTTATCTCTATCTCATATCTGGCATGGGACCTTGATTTGCGTTGGATAGTTGTACGGGCACATCAGGCACCAGGCTTCACTCTCCTGATTCAACCACATTCACATGCCTTTGAGACTCACACCTTTTCTTCCAGCCTTCAAACACAATCACCAAACACTGGTTCCTGCAAATCACATGCTTCGTGGCTACTGTTGCTGTTTTCCTAAAACAAAGCGAGGACCACGATCACGAAGGCCTCGATTGTTAGATTTCAGGAGCGGGATCTGTTTGAAACTTTAAGGCCCGAAGCATCATTAAACTAAATATTTTACTCTGGATCCCAGCAACAGCTGTTCTCAATTAATCTCTTGTTTTGTGTGCAGAATATTAAAATCAAGAGTTTATTTGTCATTCTTCAATTTAAACGCAAGAGGACACAAGTTAGTGAGTCTGTTAAGTCAATTAAACCAGTGCATAAACAAGTTGTCTTTGAAGACGCCACACACTGTAGCTCCAGCTCGGCTACCTGCATGCTAAACCCTGTTACAGGCGAGGGAAGAAGCCCCGACTCCCTCTGCGTTACACTTAGTCAGATAATTGGAAATGTGAGGGCATTAATTCCAACGGGATTAAGAAGGGGAATTAAATATGTTAATCCCCAAAATAGGTAAATAGCCTCAGTGATACAATAACCAATTTCTAGGGTTTTCCTCCCCTGAGGACATGTCTGCCTTTGAAAGCAACATGCTCACACACAACTGCACACGCACGCTCACGAGCGGCTGCACGAGAACACACACACACACACACAGACACACACACACACACACACAGACACACACGAACGCTGCAGAGGAAAGCTAGAAACAGAGACAGATTCTCGAGTGTTCCAGAAAGTTCTCCAAGGTCATGCCTGTAGTGTTGTGTGGCACGACAGCTGACTCTCCTGAACCTGCTGCTCTCAGGTCTGCCTCTTTGTTCCAGATATCATTACCCCTGTCGCTCTGCTCCGCTCGGGTCCCCCCCCCCCCCCCCCCCCTCCCGAGACCGCTTTGTCGCCATGTGCTCATCTGCCTTGTAATTATAGCAGGGTCCTGGATGTCACAGTTTAGGGACTCTGCCTGGGTGTGAGCGAATGTGTGCGTGTGTCAGGGGGCTGAGCTGGCGTGTCAGACGTGTGGCATCGTGCCTTTGTGTGCGACTGTAGGTGCGGATCAATCTGTGATGGATGCTGTTTGTTTGTTTACACACATGTCATTTCAATCGACCCAAAAAAAGGGGCATCCCAATAGTTTGCCCTCTTTCTCTTTAACCTATGAAAGCAGAGGCTTCACCATATGATGCGGCTGCAGAGCTGGATTTTGATATTCCGTGACAAGTTCCCCTCAGAGTTCAAAGTACATCTTTATACAGAATTAGCGGGGGGGTGCGATTACTCCTGTAACTTAATCACAGCAAAAATAAACACACCAACAAGGTCAAGAGCTGATCGCCTTCGAGGAAACATCTTTCTTTTTTACCACGTCTCTGCGTGTCCAAAGATGATTGCTTTAGAGGGGGGGGGGAGAAAAGAAGAGGGAGAAAAGAAAACACTGAAAGAGAAAAGTCAATCATTCAAGAATGCAAGACTGTAATTCACCACAGTCAAATTCAATAAAGTCATTATTCCTGGCTTAGCTGTAGCAATAGTATTTTTCCTGGATATCCTATACTGCTTATCCCAATTCCTCTCTCTCTTTCTCCCTCTCTCTCTCTCTCTCTGTCTGTGTTGCTCTCTCTCCTCTCATCATTCCTCTTTTCTCAAATCTGGCCACGGGGCATAGGACGGCCATCAATACTCTCATTTTTGCAACACGAAACCCGCTTTTTACTAAAGATTCATCTGCCATGGATGTCATTCTGCAGCCTCCACAAAAGCGAGCGAAGCAGCCCCTGAATGCCAAACGTCTACACATTACTCCTGACGAATTCTATTAGGCCGATTACACGTAATGATGCCAAAAAAGCAGCGAATGAAGAGCCGGGGAGTTATCGGGGCCCCCCGCCCAACAGAGGCAAGGGGGGAGGGGGGGTGGGGGACACACTTGGGGAAAGTTTTTTATCTCAATCCGGTTGAAGGAGGAACCACACGCACACAGTCTAAGCTGTACTTATCAGTTATTAGGCATTTAAATGCCTGCCCAGAGAGAAATTAGATTCCGGAGGAGTTAAGAAGATAACCAGCTCGGAACGAGGGTGTAGCACTTCCAACACATTCTGAACGGAGGCTGAGACAACAGACTTTGGAGTCATTGATTTGTATTAGTGTGCCATGCATATTGTGTGTCCAGGCTGGACCAGGATCAAAGATAAAACTAAACAAATAACCCATCCTGACATTGTTTCTAAAGATCTACAAACGAAGGAGGCCAATTTATAGGCTTAACAATCGCTCCATTCTGTCATCATCAGACATTTCATGTAATACAGATATTCTCAACTCATCACCAATACAGAGGGATATGTGATTTATTCTCAACCTCTCTGAATCCTCACAATTTTCACAACCCGTCGTCCACAGGGATGTTTTTAAATCTGGTAATAATAGTGAAGTATCAGTTAAGGATACAGAAAATACCAAGATGTCACTTGAATAAACGTGGATGAACGATAAAGCCATATTTTACAATTATTTTTTTAGGTATCGCTTTTCTTAATGTGTTTCAGATTTGGTTGTTGGTTACAGGAATAGTTGTGTGCAGATGAAAATTTTCAAAACAAATCAAAACAGTTGTACAGTCTAGGCAGAGATGTGCCAAGATCACCGGAGATGGCACAATTTCACTCTGACTTAGTCGTCTTGAATTCTCCGTTTTGTAGAAGTATGACAGTGGGTACTGCAATCATGCATTTCCCTCTCACCGCTAAACATAAACACTTTGCCCAATGGAAAGCAGATGCTGCCTCCACAGAAATCCTCCCATACTGGTAGAACCAAGAGGGAATTAACTCTACTGCCTATTGTTTAGAAGAACAGGAAAAACCATTCTTTCATGCAGCTGCTTGATTTGGTCCTTGATGTTGGACGGGTCGGTGTTCACGGAGCAAGTGTGTATTTGTTGCACGCCCTCCCTGCTGATAACTATGGCACTAAAAAGGGAGAAAAACACAGGGCCCAGCTTTCACCACCTTGCCCCAAAACGCTCGGCTCGATTGTTGCCATTGGAACAAATTGTGGAGCGTTTAACAAACTTTTACTAGGTCCACAAAACAAGATCCCGTGCCATAGATGTGGGAGAGGGGGATTAACTTAGGGAAATGAGCACAGGGTAAATAAAGGTTGTCCGGTTGCCGTGCTAACAGGAAACACTATGCAGGGGACCAGTGACGGAGGTGGGGGTGAAGACGTGGGGTGGGGGGGGCTCATTTAATACTCCCTCTCTCTCTCCCTCCCTCCCTCCCTCTCTTTTCTCGGCTCCCAGGCACAGATCGGAAAGGAATGCTCTGTTTCAAAAACCGCAAGTCACCTCTGAACGTGGGAGCATTTGGCGTAAGTGTTTCCTGTTGCAATAAAAATGTATGTCAAGTACGGGAACCCCTGCGCTTGAAGCCTGTTGAGCACACACACCTCTACACCACACACACACACACACACACATTTCGCACATATACACCACGACCACAGTATTTTGTTTTTGGAATACTCCGCAGTCGAAAAGGAAATAAATTAGTCCGTTGTGAGCTGCGCTGCCACTGCCCAAACACAACAGTGTGATTAAACCAAATATGGAGAGTGTGGTTAATGTGCATGTGAGTGTGTGAGTTAGAGTGGCATTGTGAAATGGGTGGGGGGGTTACTGTGTGATACAAAGCCTGTGCCGTTCTGGTGCCGGGCTCATGATAAGAGTTTGGGAAATCGTTGCATGTTGGTTGCCACAGGCAAAAATGTGCAAGGGGGCTCCAATAATTTTTTTCATTATTTCTTTTTTTTTCCTCCCATAATTTTATTCATTTACCTCCCTCTCTGGATAATTGTTTCTGTCAACCAGCGACGGCTTGATAAAGGATTTCACGCCGCAGAAAACAGTTACACAGCTACTTTGGAAGGTGATTGCCGGAGACGATTATATTTATCACCTGCCTTAATATCCATAGTGTGGTGTGAATTCATTCATTCTCTGGGGATCGCTGTCACAGGGAGCACGGTGTGAAGAGTTCTGCTCCCAAATGAGGCAACCAACATCTGACACATAACACTTTGAAATAAGGACACACAAAACATGCTTACAGTAATTAGCACTGATACTTGTATTTTATTTACTGTCAACCAAACAGTCAATTTGTCTTAAAATGTGTGTTTGATTAAGAGACACAGTGTACAAACACTGTTATCACTATTTCGTTCTTGTCACATTAAGCAATAAGGCAATGTCTGGGACCAAAAGAGAATCTTAAAATAGCAATTGATCAAATTTGATACCCAGGTATTGTGATATTTGTGGAAAAAACTTTGTGAATAAGCAAATACTTAAGACTAAAACCTGCGTTTAGTTTTAAATAATATTTTAGCTTATATTTAATCAAAATATTTTGTTAAACCTATTAACCTAACTTATTAAACCTATAAAACCAAAAACGCAAGATTTCAATTGATGATTTCGATTTAATATTCACAAACATTATATCCTAAATCTAAATCACACATTTGAAATGTTACAATAATATATAATCTCATTGTTGTATCTGTAAAGTCAATTATATTATTATTATTATTTGTTCTAATTCTGAAGCATTGATGTAGTGTTTCCATCTATTAGCTATATCGCTGTATTAGCTATGCTTGCGAGAACAAAACATTTAGCTAATATGCGGAATTAACAAATAAAAGCACAATTACGGTTCTGCTTTGACAGAGTGTAATACTCTGTAGCCGAGATGTATGACGATATAGTGTTTCCCATTGATGAGCAGCCTGTAAGCTACATTGATAACGTTAGCAATCTTGAAAAAAAACAAATGGACCCGTATGCCTCTTGCTGTTTGGTCCCAGGTCTTAATCAATTTTCACAGTGCACGAGTTTGAATATCACGAATCACTGGGCGACTAAAAACTGTTTGCGATGTAGTAGGTGCAAGATGTGCAAACTCACATTTTACCCATAGTACCCATCTGTCCTGGACCAGTCCTGGACCAGTCGACCACCACTGCACTGAGACACAGTGTCCACAGTGTCACCGGTCAGCTCACCTGTCACCAGCAGGAGCAGCATAGGGTGGCTGACCCGAGACCTGTTTTCCCACCTCTGACACGTTCCAGAGGGAAAACTAAACTCCTGCCTTCATGAGGTGAAAACAAATAGGACAACATGAGAGTGAAACAGAGACATCCTACACTCAGGCACTTCACTGCTTCCAAAATACACACCCCGGTCAACCAGACCTATTTAAGACAACTTTTTTATAAATTCACAAATATCACAACTGAATAGTTGAACTGAGAGTAAATATGTACAAATGTGACGTGATCTGACATGAATCCTACACCCAAGTTTTTATGTTGTATACATGTACACTAGTCTATGTATATGTATCCATGACATCTACTGTGATGTGTACATACTCTGTGTTGCTGATACATGACATGATTTGTTCAAAGTGGATTGTGGGTAATTAAGATGGCGACAACAAACATCACTGACTGGAAAATCCTAAAAGGTAGCTGTCTGTCTGTAAAACATTTTACAAAATTAAAAACTACTTTTGGGTGAACAGCAACTGACAGAACACTTAAGATTGATAAATCTTTGTTAAACAAACTAAAAGAAAAAACTTTGTAAGAAGTCGCCTCCAACATGAACCTTTAAATTCCTCAGTACACCTTTACCTCAGCCACTGCCAGTTTCCCACCCATTCAAACGAGTGGCCTCCTTCCCCCTGCATTTAAAAACATGTTGCTCTGCCTTCACTCGGAGAAGCTTTTATTGCCCCCCCCCCCCCCCCTTTGTGGGACATCCTTTTTCCCCCTCCCTCATCAAAAGCAGGACAATCAGTCCAGGCGCAGTCGCTCTTCCCTCTTTTATAGCTCCTCTAATAATACTCCATATTCATGCCTTCATCTTTTCAATGTACTCAATGAATGTGTGTGTGTGTGTGTGTGTGGGACTACAGTGTGGCAGCATCACTTTACTGCTTCTGTAGTGGGGGGGAAAGGCACTGGATGGATAGAAGGGACTAAGCCTTTTCATTCTTCTCCAGATATTTACTGCTACAGTAAGTCTGAGTGGCTTTAACTGGGCCTGCACACGGGGTCATATAAATGAAAAGAACAAAGTGAAATAGCACATGACAAACACGTGGCGGGCGATTGTGGCTTTTACGGGAGATGCAGGGAGAGGCAGTAGAATAGAAGAGGGGACCGGTAATACAGTTTGCACACGTGTGCATGTCTCGTTACGTCTTGTTAAACCATTCTGTGCCAGAGCAGCGCAGGCCCCTCTTGCTCCCACAGAGGCCCACAGAGGAGGTGGCGGCTGTGGAGGAAGAGGAGAATGTGAGCTGGAGCGTTGGAGGGCAGTTCCCTTCGCTGGCTGGAATGAATGGTATGGAGCAGTAGTGACCATTCATGCATGCTCCCAGACCTCTTTCTCCCTCCATCTCCCTCTACACCCGCACTCTTCTGTCATTTTAGTTTTTTTGGGCTGCAACAGCACAGAGAGAGGGGAAGGAGAAGGAGGGCAAAAGGGAAGGAGATAGAGAATTGAGAGGTATTAGGATAAGAGAAAGGAAAGAGAGGGAGTAAAGAAGAGAAAAGAAGGCATGAGAGAGCCCACAGAGGACAGGGAGAGGGAGAGAGGCAGGACTCCAGTCAGCGGGCCACTGGAGTTGGAGAGCAGCACAGCATGAAATAAGGGAGATGAGCAGATGAACCAGAAAGAACCCAGGCTGCTCATTACAAAGGCCCAGGCCCAGACTTCTACCCTGCACACAATGTAAAACACACACACACACGCACAATGAACACGCTCAGACACGTGAAGACACACAGAAATGCACAGGGCGCGCTGGGAAACCAAAAGAGGAACTGCACGCACAACGTATGTCATTTGTTGGATGCCTTTATGTGGGCATGTGCACACAGACATGCGATGTCACATGCTGCAGAGCGACAAACAAAAACACACACAAATAAATGTCCGTGTGCTGCAAATGTCTGTTAAACTAATAGAATTAATAAATCAGTTTAAGAAAATAGTAGGATTTCTACATCTGCTGCCACAATCAAATAATTTATTATTTCAGATATATCGAAATTTTACACATGTCAAAACTTTGGCAGACAATCCATAACCACACAGGGAAACAGAGAGGAGGACGTCTCTCTATATAATCTCTCGGTGTGACCCTCCTTTGTTTGCATTGTGAAGCTGATGAAACATTTGGTGCAACTTGTTTATTTAGATTTAATTTCCTCCCCTCGGGATTGAGCAATATACACAGTTCACAAACACCATGTGTCACCAGGCTGGACGACACCGACTTATTAGCGGAGAGTATAAATCTAAACATCAAAGCCACATCACAGTTAACGGCACAGTTGAAATGAATAGCGAAAATTTATTGAAAGTAAAATTTATTTGCTTGCAGATATTATAAACACACATTTGAGCTACAGCCTAACCTGTATGTCATTTTTCTCATCACTTAATAAAACATTAAATCTTTTTTCGCACCAATAAAACCAGCACCCAGGAAACGACTCCATCTTTTTAAACAAACAAATCAACTCTGAAAGAGTACATCGCTTCATCAACATTTATAACTCACTCTTTTATCACGTAAACACACACTGGAACCGAGGGCCGGTGGTGGTATTGAATCCAGCAGGGAGATGTCAATATTAAAAGGAGACGTATAGAGATGTAACAAGGAAACCGAACAGCAACACGCTCCTCAGATATTCCTTTACAAGTTTTCATAAGACTTTTTTTTTTTTTTCTTCTTCTTCTTCAATTTAAGAATTGAAGCTGTAAACCAGTGCTGCAGTGGTTTCTGATAATCTCCTACCAACCAGGTCTCTGCCGCATATTCTGTGAAATACTGCCATCTCTTGGTGGTTCTGATGAGGACAGACAAGGAGCTGCGGTGGATGGACGACTGGGACTTCAGTCCTGTGTCACTGGAGGCTGCACGTCTGTGCTGGGATCAGTATATAAAGTTTGATTCTACACCGAGAGTCATGAAGGAGGACGAGACAGTGGACACACGATCATATCCATCTTCCTGTGTGTGTTGTCTGGATATTCTGGAGTTGTGAGGATTCGTTGACAGTTGCATTATGGGCAAGGAAATTAAGTCCCCTCTTCTAAACTTATCCATTTTGTAAGGTCAAGCCATGTTTTAGGAGTAGGGTCAGATTTAGGTCAGAGGTTAGGGTGAGGGTTGTGGTCAGGCAAGTAGTAGTTACGGTTACCCTATGGTCAAGGTTACTCTCCAGGAAATAAATGCAAGTAAAGTGTGTGTGTACGTGTGTGTGTGTGTGTGTGTGTGTGTGTGTGTTCAATTGTATGTTTTAAAGAAAGGATAGGGTTAGCTTTAGGCAGAGGTTTGAGTCAAAAGTTGGGGTTATAGGCAACTAGTGGTCAGAGTATGGTTAAGGTGTGTGTGTGTGTGTGTGTGTGTGTGTGTGTGTGTGTCTGTGTGCAATGCATGTTATCTCTTATCCTCAATAAGTCTAATAGGAAAATTGGAAAAATTGAAGATGAATGCTTTTATCCATAATTGTGGTAATTAATAAAAACACAAGTTCAATATATTTGACTATATGTCATATTGTGAAACAATAATTCAAAATATAACCTACACCTTGGATTTTGTGATGTGATTGTGTGATATGTGCTTTTCACATCTTTCTCAATTTCTGGTGGTATCATACGATTTGTTTTATTCTGATCCAAATGAATCCTTTATTGTCTGATACTATGGGGAAAGTTACCATGTGAAGTTAAAACATAATTTAAACAAAATTTAAACACAAGGACGTATTAACACTACAACTATATACATTGTAAACAAAGCATATATGTCACCTGTGTTGCACATGTATGAAATTGTAATTACACACATAGAAAATGATTATAGCACATTACCGATAAACCAGAGTGAGATGCATGCAAGGTGTGTGTGGTCTACTGGGAGCAGTGCTGATTGTACAGTGGAAAATATAGAAGGTGAAGCTCACTACATAATAACACACATGAAGTCTGAAGTGGTTACAGTTGACTGTGGCGTGGAGCTGCTGCACAACCGACTGTGGTAACCCTGTCCCGATGTGGGGGGGGGGCATTCTAAGTCATTCCTATCCCGCCGATTTTTTCAAGTATTATCTCCAAAACAGATAACAAGGCTTGATTTGTGTGAGTGTCTGTGGGCTGAGACCTGCAGATAAATGTGACATCTTCTGAACGGGGGGGGGGGGGGGGAGAGAGAAAGTGTGTTTCTCTCGCTGCTTTGCTTCGCAGCATCGTGCAGCTGTAATTCAATACTCCCCAGTCAGTGCTTTGCAGGATTTCTACAGAGAGACTGTTGTGTTTCACAGAATGTATTTCCAGCACGGAACAGGTTGTTCATCACAGGGTCTGTTGATCTTGAACACACACTAACACACACACACAAACACACACACACACACACACACACTGAGCTGGGAACTTTGAAGTGTGAAAATAAACATTTTTACCTAACCACTAATCTCTCTCTCTTTTCAGCTCCCTTTCTTTCCCTCTCCTTCTCTCTGCCCCCCCCTCCCCCCTCCTTTCTCTGATCTAAGGCATTTTAACGTGACTTTCATTTACAACTTTCATTTCCACTCATCCCATTAGTCCATTTGTTATTGTAGCGGAACCAGCGCCAGGGCCTCTGGTTAGTGAAAATGTCAGATTCTTTGATTTGATTTTATAGGATTTCAGCGGGGACCGAGGGCCTTACGCGGGTTCTGGCCCCGTGCGGAGCGCGGACGGACTACTGTTTGCATTTAAACATCCATTTGAGCCCGATTCCCCCCGAGGATTCATTTGTTTCACAGAGGGTCAATTACCTCTCAGCAACCAACCCCTCCATACGGGTTTTCCTGTTTAGTTTAGGTGACGGAGGTAAGGTGCCTGACCGAGGTCACGCTTTTAATTAGGCTCTATTAAGACCAATAACAAACTGATTATTTGCTAAATGACTGTTGCAAACTCAGATTCTTGGTGTCGAGTGCTTTTCGAGTGCTTCTCATCCACATCTGTTTTCCTGAAAAGCCCATTGACTAAAACATGGCCACAAATCTGCTTTGATGAAAGTTTCTATGGATACAGATGCATCCTCCTCCCTCCGACTCTCTTAACCTTCCCTCTCTATCGCTCTCGCTCTCTCTCTCTCTCTCCATTTCTACCCCCCTGTGCAGTGTCATTGCCAAGCGCTAAGTAAATATGTGCTCTCCGTGCTCCTCGTTGCCTTTCAATATTTGGCAGCGTGGCGGCGGGGGATCCAAATGTCTGCATTTGTGAAATGTCAGTGGGTAAAGGGGGATGAGTTTAGAGCGGCACACACCGTGAAGCACCTGCTGTAAAAAGGCGAGAGCGGCGTGAGGGAAGTTTCATCTCAGTTTGATCCGAGACGGGGAAAGAGGCTACGCACACATAACCCCACTCAATACCTCACCTCGGCATTTTACGACGCCATTTAGAGTTATTACGGAGATTAGAGGCCTTGATTTAATGCTGTAATTGATTATCAGTTCCCTATTACATTGTTGTTTGTACAGACGTTGGAATTATTCACCCTTTCAGGCGAAAGCAATGATTCGGAATTATTATTATCTCACCTCGGCTCACCTTAAAGTAAGGCTAACCAAATGAGATTTAATGGAAGGCAACTCGTGGACACATCTGCGTCTCCTTAAAAGACCATCGTGGCTTAATGTATTAAAAAAGCAGTCATTGATAATAGCGCTGACATGATGACGTTTTCATATCAGCGAAATGGGGAGGAAGGGTTCGCTGGGCAAGAAAGCTCAGTTGTATAACCAAAAAAAAAATGTTATTATTAGTTCCAAAAGGAGAGGAAGTGTGTCTGGCAGATTTGAGGTTATGTATGACATCAAATAAGGTTTGATTTGATGTGAAAGGGTCTGGATGAGCATGACCAGCCATGGGAAGTATCTTTGGCCTCCGGGGACTGGAAAAAAAAAAGAAGACAGGAAGCCCTGAAGAGCCACTGCAGGCTACCTCCTCCTCCTCCTCCTCCTCCTCCTCTTCCTCCACACCGCTTGGCCTTTGTCTTTACTTGGTATGTGTGTTTGTGTGTGTCTCTAACCGTGTGTGTGTGAGTCTGCATCTGCACCCTGTCCTAGTTGCCTGTCCCCGGCTGCACCATTGAAGGCAGCTGATCCTATCTCATGGCAGTATTGTGGCAGCCCCTGCTGCGATTTATCAAAGGCAGCTGTTTGGAAAATACCAGAGATGCCTAATAGGAAGCACTGATGGCCTGGATTAACTCTCTGCCCAGCAAGACCCCCACGTCTGAGATGAAATGCACCAGATCAATTATTGTGAGCAGCATGCACACTCCATGCATGTCATATTGTCCATGCACAATTTATATTAATATATTCAAAATTTACAAGACACAAAGAATGTTAATTTCACTTCAGAGTCCCTCGGATTCTGGGTCTCTTTTCTCTCTGTCTGAATGTATTTATCAGTATAATTACAGCTAATAATTCCTTGAAAAATTAGAAGGAAAAGACCCATTATTTCTATTATTTAGATTGTGCACCGAGACTCAGGGGTTTGATTGTGTTTTGTTTGAACAAGTCAGTTAATGAATACCAATCGCTGGATGCTGGTAGTTCCCCGACGCATATCTGTTGATCTGGAGGTCCCAGCAGATCTTGGCCAAACACCGGGCCAGGCAAAAACTAATCTGTCTGTCAGTATGGGGGTTGGAGTCCTAATTAGGGGTCCTGACTCTCTGTCCGCAGCTCCAAGTCAAGCGTCAGTTCTCCCTGATTGGTACAAACCTCGTTTTTCTAAGCCTCAAAGGTTCGCGGAGAGGGTCAGCGGCTCGCCGGGATGGTGATTTGCTTGTCCCTTTAAAAGGCCATTGATTACGTAATTAGAACACGGAAAATGTTGCACCGCTGTGGATGAGAAGGGGGCTGGTGGGGGGGGGGGGGCTTGAGAACTTTGTGCATTGAATATGAGTAAAGTAAGAAATCAGCAGGTACTTGTAAACATGGTTTGCCAAACGGTGCCTACAGGACGAGCATTGGTAGAACTTAAATAAACTAGTTATTGTTTTTATTAAAAGTTTTACTTTTAACCTTTCTTTTATGAGTTCCATTACTGTCCTATCAGTTTCTTTGGGTTCCACCGAAGCAACAGCAGAATTCTGGGCAACCGCTCACACAGGCGTCTCATCCCTCGTATCATTTCTCCTCAAGCTCTGACTCACAATGGAAAGAGATAATCTGAGAAAGTTACTGCTGGGAACACAGCCTGGTCACTTTTACACAACATCATCATCATCATCATTACTGCTGCCCGTGAGAAGACGGTGGTGAAGGGGAGTGAGGGAGTCAGACTGTGGTCAGGTGCAGCATCAGAGACGAAAACACAAGTATCTTGTTACCTTGCCTGGACAGGGCGTTGTTAGTCTGTCTCTCTGTGTGAGTGCATGTGTGTGTGTGTGTGAACACGAAACAATTCAACAACCTTACCCGGTCAAGACAATAATCTGAATAAGATACTAGTCGTTACAACACGAGTTGTAGATTTTGCAAAATTAGAAAATAAATATCTTAAATGATCAAAAACAGTAGCATCGTACATTAAACTATTTCAGGTTGGGGTTTTAGAAACAGGCAAAATAACATTGGGTTTATTGGCGTAAATCATAATAAGGCTATTTCTCTGTAAACAGGAATATAAATGGAACATTATATTAGCAACCCATGTTAACACCATGATCAAACTAATGTCTTATTTTGAAAAAGATCAATAGTCCGAATAATAGTTTCCATGTAAGCATAGTCACTGCATGGGTGGATTTTCACCCATCTTGGTGGAAATATTCCTTGGGGAGGGGGGGTATCTCCAGATGATTAACTTTTGGAGCTGATCAGTCAAAGGTCAAGGTCAAAGGTCAACCAAAACAATCCATTATATGTCAAATAATAGTGCTAGAGAGACAATCTTATATCCATTATGCTGATGAGAGGATGATTCCCCATCATATGAAAATTAAATCAAAAATCTCTTTTCGAGGTAAAAGCACGACCTAACGCTTATATACAATGACAAATAATTCAGAGTAGGAGTGACATCATGATGATGTCATTATAAGTAGTAAAAGCGTAGTAATACTTCATAATCTGCAGCTTATATAGATTAACCACTCATTTATCATCATCATATGGTAAAAACATTACACTCTAAAAAGGTAAGCATCAACTGATTGGGGTATATATCACCCCTCCCATGCATTTCATGTAGTCGGAGTTTACTTTAGAGCGTTTGTGGCGGTTCAACTGCAAACTGGCCTTTTATAATGTTTTTAAGGTTAAAGGTAGAAAATGCTGCGTCGTGCTCAGAGGAGCCAGCTGCTCCGCGCGTCCCTCCCCGTCTGTCGGGGGGGTTATGGATGGCCTGCTCCGCGAACACTCACCGGGAGCAGAGGCCACATGCTCAAAAGCAAAATAAACTGCAGGGGAAGGAAGTAGTCAACATTAACAAGGATCCAATAAGAAGATTAAATGTAAAACACCAGCCCTGGTAATTGATGTGTTCCTAACTGCGTGTGTGTGTGTGTGTGTGTGTGTGCTTGAGTGTGTGAAAGTATATGCTCTGTGGGTCTGTATAGGTGTGTGCGCCTGTGTGAGTGTGCGTAGTAAAGTGTGTGGACATAATTGCTCCCAGATCTGCAGCATAACTCTGAGGGTTGATTAGCAAACGTCTCTACTGTAAATAGTTGCCACTAATCATGCAACACCACGGCTATTTGCATAAGTGAGGAGAGCAGGAATGAGCACAAGGAAGAAACCTGCCTTCATGTTCCACGGTGACAGTGATGCAGCTGCAGTTTTTAAGTCATTCACAAAGTAAAATCTAAACTTATACCATCAGAATAAAAGCACTTCTGCAGTCATGTTCTTATTTTAATTTTGGATTTAAGACGGGGGGAAAAAAAAGATTAATACCAATCTGGTTCATCCCCTTATCCACCTATTAACTTCTGGAGCTTTCTCCTATACTGCTATACTGTAGTTTATAGTGAAGAGTAGCATCACTGAAAGTAACGTGTGCTTCCAAGACTAATGATTCACTGACAGTATAATGGAGTAATTTTAACTTAATGCAAATTTAACTGCACCAAATCGGTGCATATTCAAATTGATGCTTGATGCTCGCTCCTCACTCAGAAGTCTCAGTTCCCCTACAGCGCCAACAGCAGGCAACACAGGCTAAAGCCGAAATGGAGTCGTCTCAGGTCAATAAACAACTCCGGCTACAACACAGACTACAACTCAAACACAAAGACCACCTCCCCTTGTGAATCCTGTCTGGACTAACGGGATGTATTTCAACAGTGTAACTTTAGTTAGAAAGTTTTTTTAGGATTAGGTAAAGATTATCGTTTTGGTTCAAGGTAAATTAACACACACAGTCATTACAACTTTTTTCTGTAACCTTAATCGAGTGCTGTGTTTGAACATAACCATAAAACATTTGGATAATTCTGTTACAAGGGCATGTTCAAGTCATATCAAGTATGATGTATTTAACTCTAAACCAAAGTACTTTACCAACATGGCGAAAGAAAACAATACAAGTATGGAAGGTAAGAACAGTGCAAGAGAAATGATGCAATTTAATACATTAACAGAGTTATAGGACAGAATAAGGCTAAAATAAAAGCAAGATTAAAAATTAGGATATACTACAAGACATTTTGGTTTGAAAATAAATGTTAATATAATATAGACACATTTCGGTACATTATCGTACATTTGCTTATAAATATATTTGCTATTTCAAATTAGTTATACGCTGTCTACGTGTAATTCCTCTAAGATTTAGCTCAGGCTTCAAACTGTTGCCCAATGCATTGAGATGTCAGTTGACGTTTTTTAGTTAATGAAATGCATAACCATTTTGGTGAAGTTGCAATTGAAAAATGCAATTTCTAATCTTTTGGCTGTTTTTTTGTTCAACTTTTTCACCAATATACAACATCCATCGTTTTTCATGTTTTTTTACTTGTTACGTCATCAGTTTAGAGCAGGAGACTGGCTCCATGTGTCTGTTTAAACAGCTTACTGTTCAGTCCGGACAACATTCCCTACTTTGTTTTGTGCTTTTGTTGTGGAAATGTTAGTCTGCGATCATACACCCATGTTCATGCTGCTACAGGCTGATAGCTGTGGATTAATTGTATTTCTGTAAACTAATCACTAATGTCTCAGGCAGAAACTGTGACCCTACAAAAAGTATTGGGGGGGGCAACAGGTTTTTGGTGGGATATTGTCAGGTGATCACCTACACATGACAAATTTAATCAAAATAAAACAGTAAAAGAAATATGCCAACTGTGTGACTGCATACAGTTATGAAAAACCTGTCAATTTCAAGAGATAACTTTGCAGGTTGTTGTTGTTTCCTGTGTTAAAGATGAGTTTAAAAGGAGTAACAGGCCACATGCAGAAGAGGAGAAGGCATGCATATGGAAATATGATAATATCTATATCAGGAGTTTTACTGACAAACAGGATACAAGTATATAATACATATACATGTAAACGTATACTTGTATTTAAAAAACAACACACAAGTTTGTAATGACCATTTGAGATCACACTCTTGTACGCCTGTGTGTGAACAGATGTGGAACTGTACAGTAGCAGGAGCCTTATGTGTGTGTGTGTGTGTCCTTCCCTTCCTCTGCATCAATACCTGCTCCTTTTAAAGATTCATTACAGAAAAACAATTCACATTCAAACAGCTGCTGTCAAACATTAGGATTCATCACTTTGAATTTGAAAGAAACCCTCGACTGAAAACTTTAATGCCTCTGTCGCCGAAAAATTGCATCTGGTTAGTCTCCCCTCCGATGTAAACAAAATGCCTTTCAGATCTCATAAACAAGCAGATAGCATGATACACCAGTGCTGTTAACATGCTGCCACCTTCAGTGCTGTGTGAGCGCTGACAGAAGCCCAAGGCAAAGTTAGGAAACACTAAATATATGCCATTGTGGTTAATAGATTGAACGAAATCCAAGACACTCAGAGATTATCCATTGAGGCGCTGTCAAACGGGGACAATGCATGCCATCGCTGTTCCCATACACCCTGCATTACTGTAAACCCATACACCTTGTTGTGGAGGGGGAAAAAAAAACAAAAAACACAGGGAATCAAGGAAAATGTGGATAAAAATAAATATAGGATAAAGATAACCTGAGGGCAAGGCGAGAGGAATTAAGCAAACGTTTATTCCGCGCAGCGCATGCTTCCTGCATACTGTAAATCCCAAATCCCTTGTCCAACGTACGATGCAGCGTGTAAGGGTATGGATAGTGTCGGAATGTTAATGGTTTTCCGATAATTACCGCTATCTGTGCGCTGTAATCCATCATTCGGAGCAGTCATAAACAAAAAATGTGCATCTGTTTATTTTCCCGTTGACAGGCGCAGCGGGCCCTGCGTGTGCAAAGGTTGATACTGTAGAAACAAGTTTAGCCCCTTCATCTAAATAAAACCAAGGTAATCTCCGCTTTGAACCATGACTGGCGTCGCACGATACCGCATCAGTGGGTGGAGCCTGGCTGGGACGGCTGCTACATGAGAGGGAGATGGCTGAATAAGCGCAATCGTCGGAAGTAGTGGTGGAATTACGGAAACATGAGTAAACATCGCCTCCGCCCAGCCCACACTGGGCTTGATCCTCTTCTGAGACGTGGTGGAAAGGAGCTGGGTGCATTTTTTGTAAGACATTTGGTTGGTTGACCTCACTGTTATTTATCTCATATATTTACTAGAACTGAAGTTGTTGCATAGTTTCAGCTCAACATGTTGATTTCTTCTTTCTCATGAGCTCACATTTCTTCAGCTGTATGTTAGTGTTAATGGCTATTGGAGGTGAGATAGTCATTTATAAACCTGCTCCAAACAACGTCCTGTCTGCCTGCAGTTGCCAAGCGTAACACGTTTAACCTTTTGCAAAGGATTGTTCATATTTGCTTAGCGACACAATGTCCTCCTGGTAGTAATGAAGACGGGGAAATCAATTGATGGATGAGAGATGAGTCCTCAGACAGAAAGATAATTAGAGGCCAGACTGAAGTGACCCCAGAAGGATGGAGCCCAGTTCCATATAATCAGAATATACTTCATTTGATGTCTGAGGTAAAGATCTTGTCTATCAATTGGAGGTTTGTGTGTTTGTAAGAAGCCGTGTGCTGGGTTACGTGTTCACAAACTGGTCTTCCTTTTTTTGGGGAATTAAAATAACTTTCCAGAGTGTTGGGATTACTTTACAGCCACAACTGTCCTTTGATGATCATGCCAACGGAGACATTGAAATTCAAAGCCTCTTATGCTAATAGCGAGCGACACGATTGCGGCTCACGGTTGGGGGCTACGTTCCGTAAACGCTGAGTGTGTTTGGGAGGATCATGTAGAAAAGCATGCTTCTTCATTTATTGTGTGATATCCAAGAAAAGCAACGTGTAATGTACATAATGCAATTACATGGACACATTCAACAAATTATTATATGTTCTGCAGCACACGCTGGCGTGCGTGCATTGTTCCGTGTGCATTAACATCTCCCCTCACGTGCACGCACAGTGAACACTTTATACATAAGTGTTGATTATCACACCCACACACTGAATGACTGACTTCATGCATCCCATTCAAAGTGTGTGATTAACTGTATTACGGCTGATCTGCAACACAGGCCTCCTTAGCATGAGTAATTGATTTGCGAGAATTATGGCTGTACACTGTCTTTTGCCTTTTCATTAATCATACAGGCGCTGTATGACTAAAACAATGTAGTGAATAATGATATTGATGAAGTCTCGTCTGCACGCGGTTGTCTGGGGAAATGGAAATATAAAGCTCAACAGAGCAGATGTCTCATAATGCCGGAATTAAGTGATTAGAATAATCGCCTTTGTGCAAATAATCTCAAACAGCAACATCCGCTCTGCCACAGCTGATTGTGCATTCTTATGTTGCTGGGCGGGGGGGGGGGGGAGTCAGGCACATGGCTGTTTTGTCATTGCCTCGGCTAATTTCCCATAATCCACTCTGCTAAGGCTCCATGGCCCTCATCTACCTATGCTGCATCGAGATGTGATGCACATTAGTCAATTAATAGTGTGTTAAATGACAGAGGTTCCAGTCAATTGAGTTCCTCTTGGGAGCAGGGTTGCCTTTGTCCTAGAATTCCAGACAGAGAGAGATGGAGACACGAACAGAGATGCAGGGGAAACCTTTGTTCCATTTAGATATCATTGCACATTAAAGCTTATTTTCTAATGAATTAAGCAGCAGTGTGGTTTACAGCATTCTCCCCTCGTTGGCTATTTACACTCCAGTGCTTCAGTGACCAGCATTATTGACACCTATCCATTCACTTGCATCTAAGTAATATTTAATAAGTGAACACTATGACTAACAATCGCTATTTGAAATATCCACCCTCTTGGCTTCGGTGAAAACGTTTGCGGCCTACATATCAAATGGAAATCTTTAGTGCCGAGCGTTCACACTGGAGAAAGAGGGGAAAATGGCCCCCCCATTATGCAGACCCTCAGTCGAGAACCTCACATCCTGACGAGGGTATTAAAATGAAATAAATCAGTCATTAAGAAGCAGGCGCTGGCCATTGTAACCTTATTAATGCGACAGGCAGAGAGAGGTAGTCCCAACCTGATGTGACAATAGAGCACCACAGTGCCCCTTTAATTGCATTTTGGCCAGGTTGTTTCTAAACACTTCCTCAGACTGGGAGCAGTTGACAGCTGTATGCTGGGGATACGTGCACGTGGGCACCTTCATGCACTTGTGAACACACGTTTATGAACCAACTACACTTTACTGTGAGGTTTGTTATGTTTCAGACTTTTTACACAAATAAGAAAATGTGCAGCCATGCCTCTTCTTCCGCTACATAATTCCATTAATCGCGATGGTCACTCCCTCAGTCAGCCATCGGTGCCATTGTCCATGTGTTCTTGGCAGCCAGAACCCCATCAATGTTGTATAGGTTCCTTTCCCATTACCTTGGCTGTTAGAGACACCAGGTGATGGATCATGGCCCTGTCCGGACCTCATTTGGGTGATGTATCGCTAGTGTTTCCTGTGAAGTGTGTAGGTGATTATACTCAGGCACAAAGACAAACACAAACACTCATACGGAGCGAAAGACGACAAATTGGTCCCCAGCTATTTGACTCTCCCACTTATGGTGTCCTTGATATGAGCAAATGCTGGGAACTATATCACCATCACATTCAAGTTCGGTGGTGTGACACACTGTTTTGAATCACGAGTGTATGTGTGAGCAGGGCGTAGGAGAAAAAGACTGCAGACAATAAGCAAATCAAAGTCTTCAAAATGCAAAATTCAAGAATTAAAACCAAACTTTCCTATGCAGTTCATAAATGTCCATTGGAAATGCTTAATATCTATTAGAAAATGTTACAACACGACTCTCAGCCTCACTGCTGTTAATTGAGTTTTTCTCCGTGCTTGCCTCGACAGAATGTGCGGCAGCAAAACAAATGAAGGCGTCCAGGAGAGGTGTTAGTGCTTATTTGAAATTTCATCAGGAGCACTCCTTCACCTGTCACTGGTTATTGATATATTCATTAGACGGCCCTATTCTCTCTCCCTCTCTGGTATCAGTTTCTCTTGACAGTAGCACTGTTGACAACATCAGTCAATGAATCACTTTACAATTATGATTGTTGATGGCCCATGACACAAACTTGGAGGGTATGTCATTATATGAACATTAAAGTGATACACAGGGATGCTGGGGTTGGAGGACCCGGGTGCTGCAGCCCTCCCCCCACCCCGCTGATGCCTTCATTTAGAACAAGGGCCTGTCTTGTATGGCTTTATCCCTCACAATGATGTTAATACGTTTCTTTTGGTCACAGTGCAGCACTGGATCAGACAATATTGCTCCGGCTGCATTGATTTGCGTCTGGAGTACATTTGGTAAACAAACACTCCGACTAATTATATCCATCAAAGACCATTTTTTCAGAAACTGAAATGAGATTATTACGAGACGGCCCCAACGTCATTAAACAGGTACTGAGATAATATCTAGGTGCAAAATCGTTATAAAAAAAGACAAGACTAGAATGTAGTTACAAATTAATTTTAAGGATGACAATGTAAATGTGCTACACATTTCCCTGCGCGCTCTCAGGATCCTGGTTGGTCTTGACACCAGCAGCAAATTTCGTATAAACACTGGTTATAAAAGATTGTATAACAGTCAACGGAAAAGAACATGACGGCAACAAAGCAGTTTGACATTTGGACCCAAATATGACGCCTGGGAGAGAAAAACAGAGTGTGTATGTTTGTTTGGAGAGAAACTCTGCGGCAACAAAATAACTGTAAGAAAAAAGAAACAAGCCATATAGAAATTCAGGTCATAAAACATGAAATGTTCAATAAAGTCACTTTGCTTCAAATCAAGTCAACTAATAAAGGCAGAGGTGCAAAATTATCTGGTAGCAACTCTCAACAAATGGACGTTGGTGCATTGGTTTCAGCTACATGCTCTACTCATACTCAAATTTGGGTTATTACTTAGTTCACATGCTTCAATTCCTTCCACACACTGTGCATAGCTGCAGCACCTCTTTTCAGCCTCTGTCTGAAAATGCATGGATTTAGCCCCTGTCTCTTTGACACAATCATGTACCACTCTACCACTAACGCCAACAAAATTACAGGTTGAAATCAACAGCTTTCTGGCAGAGTCCTGGTATTTATGCAGGAATTATGCAAGGTTCTTGATTGTGTTTGTGAAATCCCAAGTCCCTGGAACCTGCCTCCTGAAATTGTTTACTGTACAAACCAAGTGTGTATTCCTCAATCTTCACCAAATTGTTGTGTGTTTGTGCATTTGTGCCTATATTTAAAAAATATCTTCAGTCTGTCATTATTCCAGTGGACTAAGAGATTCTAAATCTATTTAGTTTTTTAAATCCTGTGCACTAAGCTTAAAACTATAAGAAAAGAAGTAAGGTTTCATATCCTATCTTATCCACAAAGAAAAATATGGAAATTAGCTGGCAAAATCGGTTTCCAACTTTCAATGCAAGTACATTTAGAAAATGGTGGATTATCAAATCAGGATGAGAGATTCGGTTCATAAGGGAACTCTCCATGTACACGTGTAAACATAATCAGTGCTGTTGTAATATGCACAGGATAAAAAGTTATAATCAACGTGATCTCCCAATGGGGTCTGTTTATTTTCTCTACGCTATTGCTGCTAGTAAATGTGAACCCCTTCGAGACACACACCCTCATCTCCTTTTCACATCGCTCTCCGTCTCAGCACTGCAACTGCACAAACGCACAAATACACACAAATAGCAAAACACATGTGGCGGGCCTTGTTGCCATAGCAGGCTAATGGGTTGCGGTAGCGGCAGATTTGATTGCCCGCCCGGCGCTGAAGTGAAGAAGAGGAGACAGGACTAAATGAAACTCCATCCATCTTAATGAAACACAATTATTTTCCACTTATTAATCATTGAAAAATCAATATGTCTCTTCTCGTCCCAGTGTCAGCTGGATTTGTCATTTGGGGCTGAGCTGTTATGTATCATCCTCTGATGCCCGGACAGTCATGAGTTCAGTCACCTGTGTCCTTTAGGAGGGGAAGGGGGGGGAGAGGAGTGCCGGAGCAAAAGGAGAGAAAGCTACATAGCAGGAGATGTTAGGAAAAGGACAGATATAGATATTGGCAGTCGGTGGAACAAGGGAGAGGAAAATAATTTGAGAGGGAAATTAAGCAGAAGAGAAGAGAGCGGGGGGGGGGGGGGGGGAAAGAGAATAAATGAATGAAACGGAGAGAGGAAAGAGGGATGAAGGGCTGCTCGCTCTGTCTCTTGCCCACTCTCCGAGACAAATGGGAACTCATTAGTGGCTGTTGGTGACTGTGTTTTTTCAAAGATCAATTTACTAAACACATTGTTTAATGGCTCATGATTAAAGTCTACGGCTTCGTATTGAGTGGAAGGAGGAATGGAAGGGTGAAAAATAGAGCTTTTACGGTCGAGGATAATATCTTATATTAAAATGCAATTGATTTAAAGATTGTTTTTAATGAGTTACCAGCCCGGCTGGTGTTCACTTGCCAGGATATTGCACAACTTGTATTATCCAAACTGTGTCGTTGAAAAGCATGATAATATATTTTCTCAACCATATACTGAAAATACTGTTAACATCTACTTAAGTCCTGTCTCCTATAAATCACAAATGCAGTAGGGCCCACAAAAGTGGTGTTTCACTACTAGACCCAAATTAACTGTACATGCTACTAATAGTTATTGGTAAATACAATTTTGATGGTTACACATTCCAGCTTACGTACAAATTATGAGGAAATAAACATGATTCATTAATTAATGTATCAATTAATGTATCATACATATATGAACACTGGCCTAAGATGGAGATCTGACAAATGGCAACAAAGCAAGAACCAGGTCATCTACACTCAACTGTTCTTCACCTTCTCCCCAGCAATACACAACTGTTGCTGGAACCTACAGACGCACTCAACTGGAGGGTTCAGGTTGTGCCATCCGATCATAAACACGAGCTCAACTGGACTCAACCTGGTGCTTTCTTGCACATCTTCTCAGGCATCTAACAGCAACCAAGGTCCCGACTCCTCCCATTCCTGATTTCCCTGTATGCACTATGCCCAAAACTTAAGGGTTTGGTGAAACCTAACTAGTGCCCCTTGGCTATGAGCATGGTATGCAGACACCTGATTAGGTTTCACCTAGAGCTCCTTCAATAATTGAGAAAAAAAATGGGACCAAAAACCTAAAGATTGAAATCAACTGTGGCAGGGCTGTAACCACAGACTTTCCAATGGGTATGCGGTTGGGTATCTTATGCTCTGACACCATAAGCAAGTCATTATTTCCAGATTTTGGGCCGGGTAAGGGACCATTCAATCAATTATAAGGTGTTCAAAAGGTTTTTCAATGACTGGAATGGGAACCATAAGAGTGGGCGTCATGGTCTGGGAACATTTCCCCATCATTGGGCATGTATCGTATGTTTAAGTGTAGCTAGACAAATCCTTCTTAATGCAAGGGCAAAACAAGAACCTGAAATGTAGTTATACATCTTAGGGACTACCAAATTGTCCTTGCAACACCTAAAGCACCTTTGCCAGATCTTGATAGGATTGGAAACTTGAAAGACCGGCTTACTCACACGATATTCCCTGCGCAGCACCCGTTTCCTCACCAGCAGCTGATCTTGCAGGAGATAACCTTTTTCGGCATCGAGATCTAAGAGCACCCTGTCAAACAGCTCACTTAGCATTAGATCAGTCTATTGCTCTCCTGCTAGGTCACTTTGGAAAACACACAAGTGAGTCATGTATACACACAGAGAAGGCCCCTCTCTCTAGTGCGATTCTGCTCAGATTGAGGTTCTGCCATCACACAGCACATAGCTTCTGTAACCACACAGGCTATGAAAAACACCAGGGAAACACTGGTCACTTTCATCGGTTGTTCATGTAACACAAGGAAAGGTCGTTACAACAGGTGTTGACAGACCATCAACCCACTCAGGGTTACCAGCCAAGACATTCCCGTGACAAACCTCCACACCTTTGCGTGCATGACATATGCCTATAATCACCTCGTCCTGAACCAGCCAACAGTTAAATGCCAATTCATGCTCAGGAATAGGAGAGACATTTAAACCTATTCCTCACATCAGAATTAATCAAAAGCCCCAGTATCTCCCACAACTTTCACCAGTAACTGGACATCCCTCCCCACCAGTGGCACATGGCCTTCGGACCAAAACGCCGATGTTTTTTGATTTATAACACAGCAAAATAACAGAGCCATTAGAAAACTCGCCTAGCAATAAAATAGCAATGGGTCCTAATAAGATGCTTGTACACAAAGTCCATGAGGTTATTTTTGTATGGGAGGACAATCTTGCAGAGACCGAGCAGGTTCGATGTGTTCTAAGAATTTTTTGGGGGTAATTAAAGACAATCTGAGAGAATAAAAAAAACATAGTACACAATAGTGTAGCTCCAGTACATGTCAATATAGTAAAACTTTATGTTAATTTTATCTGAATAAAATTGTACCTCCTCCGATGGGGCCTGGATGCATGCCAGTTTACTCAGTCTGCATTTGTGTGCAATCAGTCACAAAATCTCACAAATGATTCAATGTATTTCTAGACAGCATCTAAAAAACATAATTTTGAATAATGTTTTGAATTAGAATTTCAATAGTGCTGTCTAGAACTTCTCCTGTATTTCAGAAATATCTGCATTTAAGGAAGGATGTTAACATTTAAATTATACAGCCTAATTTTCACCTTATCTACCAAGGACAAAATTGCCCCATCTCACTGTATCTGATATCTGTGGAATATGGCTCGATAAATAATAACTTCCAGTACATCTACTTATACTAAAAATACTTACTGTATGTAATCACTTGTGCATGTAAATGTCTCGGGAAGGATCTCCATCAGTCACAAGTTTCCTTCTCAAACTCGGGAAACATTAAAAAAATGTGTGCATCTCTCTTGTTTTTCTCCTCGGCGGAGGAATGAAATCCATCAATCTGCCATTCATCAATTTTATCGCCCATTCTCTCCTCCTCGGCCACCCCAAAACCCCAAAAGGAAAGCTCTTGGTGCTGTTTTGAAAAATCGTCCTGAGAAAAAATGATTCCAAACAGCTCAACCCTTTGTTTTCCCTCTCAATAAAGCAAGCGACAAGGCCAGCACTTGATGTACGAGCGTTGCGGGCGCCTGGGCGTGCAGCGGAGTGCATAAGCAAAGCCATGTTTCATGGCAGGCAGAGTGTTCTTTTCCCTTCTTTACCTTTACCACACCAGCCGGATGAGAATATAATGTTCGACTACAACACATAACTGCTTCAGGTCAATACTTGATTTGCTCCAGCATGGTGTGCAGGCTCTGCTCGGGTAGAGTTCTGGGGATGCAGGAGGCGCCCCAGAAACAGCACACAGAGGTTGTGGGGCTCCTTGTCTGTGTCAGAGGGGTGTTGACTGGACGAGGTTCCCAGTAGTCCCAGATAACATATTCCAGTGTGTATGCATGAGATCGTGAAAGCTCTGTTCAGACAAATCTTCTCATGCTGGATACGGAAACATCATTTCAAATATTCAAAGACATATTAAGATACAAATCCTACCTAACTTGTTTATATCTGCCGGTTCCCAGAGCCTCATCAAACCAGGACCTGAACCTAACTCCATCACAAACAGACACACGTCCCTCTGTATGTCACCTATGAGCATCTCTGCAATTTCACTATATGGACTATTATTTGGACGCTGCCAGTGTGTCACCCGGGGACAATAATCTGTGAGTGTCAGCAAGCACCCAAATAATGGATGAGGGTGAGGCCAGTCGCTGACTATCCTTAAATATTAATGTTGTTGAACTGCAGTCCATCTCAACCCTGACACAGCAGTGAAAGAAAATCACTTGGCCTTTCAATGAGATAAAACACACTGTAGACATCCGCGTCCATATGCCTCTATATATAGATAGATGAATGACACCGTCCCTTGCGATGACACCGCTGCCGACTGACACCTTGCTTCTGAGGATTTACAGTTAAGTTAAAACAAAAGGCCTGGGGCGGAGAGTGGCAGGATCGGGTACATACCATGGGCTTGCAGTGTTTGGAGTCTAACTCGTGACTTTTGTTGTTTGTCATCCCTTTCGTCTTCCGTCTTTATCACTCAAACCAGTAAAGCTGTCACGATTCCAGTCCCGGCACTGTTTATTTTGGCCGTGCCATTCTCCCTCCGCTCACCAGAGGCCCTCAGCTCTTCCCACTGGTCCCTCTATCGTGACATCCACTTGCCCTGCGGTAAACCCGTTGCCTTCCCCCATGCCTCTTTATCTTAGCTACTATTTGGCTAAGGTGTCGCTCCTGCTACCAAAGACTTGTTCTTGTTAATTTTCATCTGACATGTTTCTTTTTACATGTTTGCCTACTTGTCTGCGTGTTTGTCTTTAAACCTTGGTCAATATTATTCCACTGCACCTGCCTGCCAAAGTGTCTCAATTTGGATCCCTGTTCCTGTTCTCCCTTCATGACACCCTGGCCCCAAATGTGACTTTTACAGTATATAAATCATCCAAAGATGGACTGACTATTTCCACCTAACACTGAAGTAAACAATTTTTTTTTTTTTTTTTTTAAACAGTCAGGGTTTGAAGAAACCAATCCCCGGGAGATAGAGAGCATGAGCTATTGTCATAGATCCCAGTAACAGTCATTTAAGCTACTTTAAAGCCATTAGCCAAATAATCTAAAAGACAGACCTTATAAATATGTAGTTTTGCTGTATAAAGGAGAATTTGCGGGAGTAATAAGCTCCTGGAGGACAACTTTAATTATCCAACGTCAAACCTTGGTCCGAAATGCACTTCAATGGGGCTGCCAGCCATATTTGGTTCCACTTCTTGTGCTTTCTCTATGTATTTGTTTTATCTGTTTAAGGTTCAATAATAAATATATTATACAATTTAGTGTTTAGTTCATAATTTGCAATAAATATTTTTTGATAACAATTGTGCACAAATCCTGTTATCACAATGTAATATATGTTTTAGTATAATCCAAGAAAAGTTATTTGTTATGCAAGAGGGCATAATGTCTGATATTTGTCATTTTTTATGCGAAATTAATGAGCCTCCTCTGGAACAAGTTTGCCTTCTGGAGGAAAGTATTAATTTGTGTTGTTGGCCTGTAAAGCCGTTTCCTTTTTTTTTTTTCCTTTGGCTTTTTAACAGAGCTCGTCTCAGTGGTAGGCTCGAAGCTTCCTAAACCAAGTGCGGGAGTCTGTTTTTATTGTGGTACAAATCCAGAGCCCCTGGGTCCCCCACACTGACCAGATGAAAGACCTTGCCCAGATGTTTACAGCCTGTGAAAGTGGCAGGGAGCTAGTGTCGGATGTTGGCGCCGCCGCCGACAAACAGAAACATGCCCCACGCTGTTTATGCAGAGTATAGGAAACAGGAGGGAACAAAGTGTGTCAGGAGGATTGATGGAATTGTATGGCTTGAAGTACATGGCTTTAAAAGGTGTAAAGGTGCATGTACAGAACCGTGCTGGGGTGTGTTTCTGCATATTATAAACACTTATTATTTATGCAATGCAACACTGTAAAATCCGAGCGCAAACGTCTTTGATGTATAAATACAAGAGATCTACAGAGAGCGTCTGATCGACACAGTGTGAGCACAGACTCGGTTGGTTCAGGTCACAGCTCCTGAAGGTATAAACTTGATCCCAGTTCGCCAGATGGCACTCACAGTGGCATCGCCATACTGAGCCCACTGACCTCTGCGACACTGTTGAGAATTAGTGTGTGTATGTGTGTGTGTGTGTGTGTTTAAACCTGCATAAATGAGACAATGTTTGTGTTTCTACGTGAATGTGACACTGCAAAGTCTAGTCTAGTCATGCCAGTCTATGTAAAGCCCAGGCCATCTGGTGTCCTGTGTCGGAGCACTTTTAAACAACTCTCCTTAATAAAAATAAAAAACTCAGAAGTTTTCAATGTAAGACAACAGACTTTCACTGCCAAGGTCAACTAACCCCAGTGCTGCTTCTACAATGAGGTGCATCTTTATTTATAGACCCTACACTGCATTTTAGCATTAGTGAAGGTTTCCTGGATGAATTCTAAGACAAAAAAACAGAAAGGATACAAAAGCAAAAACAGTCAAGGAAAAAGTTCACCACAGTATAGAGGGGCAGCTAAAGAAAGGGACAATTTACAATGTGCTTCTGATAACACAAAGTGAACAGCAAGTAGAGAGATACACAAATAAGCAGCTCATTAGCCACCAGGAGAGCTCACTGTAATTAAGGCTAAGAATTGTTTCTGCTCTTTTTTATACAAGTCTTTTCTCTTTTTCTCTTTTTATAAGATATGTGTTTTCACTTCATTCAGATTGTGAAGTTACTGGTTTGTATTGTACAGTATCACTTTTGCTGCTTTCCATTCTGCATTCATATTTTTTGGAGCAACAAAGTGACAGCAATATAATAATACTATAAAAAGAAGAAGGACTTTGGTGCAAAGAGGCTAAAACCCTGATCGTCTGCATATCCAGGATTTTAATGACGCTTTTATTTGATGTTTCTAAGCAAATACTCAAAATAAGACGATAAATAGATCCCCTTAATAACCGCATAGATATTGACCTGGTCTTGTGTTTCAATATTTGTGAACGTTTGGCCTCAGGACCCCTTTGTTTAAGTGTGAATTATGTAAATGTTGCCTCATTGCTGCAATTATTTATTGTGTACACTGGGATGCTAATAAACAAATGAGTAAATATGCTAAAGCAGGGTTTCTGTGATTTGAAACAAAGTCAAATGGGCACCTCTTGCCTCCTTTCCAACAAGCCCCAATTAGGAGGCCTCTCTAAATGAATGTGCAGCGTGTTGCCGGAGCCGCGCCGTCTCGTGACTTAATCTGGATTGAGCAGAGCACCCTTTCATTAGGTCACACGCGGCTGCAATGTGTCTTGTCACTTTGCGGCGGGAGCAACCAATAAAATCCGTTGAACGGAATTAGATTGTCATTGATGCGCCAGTGAGATCGCGAGAACAACAGATCGATGGCCGAATCGCCCGTGTGATATGTAAAGATGCAGATGACGGACAAAATAAACAAAAAGGAATTCAGAACGTCTGAGGATCCGTGCCCCTGGTAGATTTTCTCCAGTACACGCATATGTGGAAACACATGCGCACAAACACACACACACACACACATTTACACACAAACAGTCTTCTCTCAAACTTTAGCTTGGAGCGATCTCACAACACTGAACAGCAGAGAGTCAGAGAGAAAGGGGAGGGAGACAGAAGCCAAACCAATTCCAATACAGCACTAATGGGCCACATCATGCCAATACAATAAATAATGGCCCTTTCAGCTCACTCAATAGTGAGTAAATGAAAATTTAACCTTTCATTAAATGTGGTCGTATTATTTCCCCAACTTGCTTCCCAGCTCGATTTCCCTGTGACAGTTTTTTTCCTTTTCTCGATTGTGTACAAGAACAATGCGCAAATGTTATGACAAAGAGCTGTACACCAGTACAAGTGGTGTGTTTTAATATAACGCTCAGGTTTACTGCTGTCATAGTACATAGGAGGTGTATGGATCCTTGTGTTAGCTTGCTTATTGTCTGAAATTACAGAGAGTGGAAGTGTTAATCAACAATGAGGACAGGTAGTTATAGACGTAACACAAGGGATTTAAAAATGTATTTTATTACAAAAAACTACAGCTACTTCCTCTTGCAGTGCAGTTTTCATATGCACTGTACTCTCTCCTAACTTCCAGTTTATTTCTACAGGATGTGCAGAGGCATTGTGGGAGACAGAGAGGAGGCAATAAGTCTCCAGGCGTCCACTGTCTGGTAGGAGCTGAAAAAGCTCTGGGCCTGCTCTCCACTGTGGCCAACCTGCCCCCTTAATTAATTAGTGCTAGCAGGAAGTTCTGGCACACGGGGGAGAGGAGGGCCCCCCAGAGGACTGGACAAGGTGATAATGTCCTAAAGGGGGACACCAAGTCCTGAATGCTTGGTTAGCATGCTTGGTTCGCGAGGGAACAGCTCAAAGGAGTAATCATTGATTGATTTTCCCTGTTCTGCACGTATCTGCTCAGTAGGCCCTCAACAAATCTGTAAGAGTGTGTAAGAGCAGAACTTAGATACTGAGGACTGAGGGTTTTTCATCCGAAAAGCTTATTTATGCTGTCTATACCGATGAGAAGAAAGGAGATTCAGATTTCAAATCATCTAACTGTTTCTGCCCATATTCCAAGGATCCTTTATTTCTGACAACGACAAACACATTTCTGGAGGAGGAGGTTGTGATAATGTCCGTCCCAAGAAAAGACGCAAAAGCAGCTGACTGTCTCTATGCTCTGGCTAAGTAACATCATACTGCAGTTTCTTACCAACTCACAAATTGTCTTCCCAAAAAGTTCCGCCATTGTTGAAATATCTTCATCGTGTCTTATTTTTGTCTCACTTGAACAACTGGCTACACTGCCCCCTACAATTCCTGGTGGTACTGCTTCGTTTTGTTGGTTACGTCTGTATTGTCGGCTTTCAGTAAATGTTCGTTTCTCTGTACGTGTCCAATGTTGAGCATTAGTGAGCCTTATGTCCCAATTATGGTTTTAATCTAGACTATACAAACTATGGATCCATTAAAGGAGTGTGGTTTCAGATACAGGCTGATGAAGTATTGGGTCCTGTGCTTCTAGTCCCTTGTGAACCTTTTCTTCGTCTTTCCTGAACCATGTGCCACGAGTGCTTATAAGTTATTATTTCAGAAAGAAGTTTTTCTTGCCAACAGTGATTTACTGAATTGCCCAGTATCAACATCATGCAGGTTAAGGAAGAGTTTTTCAATCTGTGAGGCATCACAAAAAAAAGAAGCTGAAAACGATGCTACTTTTCAGAATCATCATGATCCCCCATGTTCTTATATCGACTCCTTATGACTCCAGAATGTGAATCATAAAGTTTTTTTCAGAATCAAAATAATCCACCTACTGAAACACAAAATATTAGTGGATATTAAGAAAATGTTGTTATTACGGTCAATAAAAAGGGAAATATTTATAGCCGGGTTATACGGCGATTGGCTCCAGTCTCCCTAACTTCCAGGGCTACTTGGCTAATAAGCTGAAAAACCATTAAGTCCAATAACACAGCGTGATATTTCTTTTTTCCATTATCAAATATCAAAGTAATGCAGCCTGGTGCATTTAAGGTTCTCAAGTAACTCAAGAACGAGGTGAACATTGTGATGTCATTATTTTAATGTAGATAGATATGTAGTGCAGGGGTCTCAATGGAAAAGCTTGCACATGCACTGATATGATGCTGGCCAGTTAAATTAGCTTAATGTCCCTGTTAACTCGTACAACAGATTAGTAACTGCGATATTTATCTCAGTGCAAAAACAACCTGATGTGTCTTCAGTCGATTCGCATGTAAAAAGTCAAACATTCACACAATTTAAGTTATTACTGGAACTATTTACGCAAATTCTCACGACTGGTGTTCTCTAATAGCAGATACGTGGCAGTGCGATTCATTATTGTTTTGTTGGTGTGTATGTGCGTGAGCGCTTCAATGTGTGTGTGTACAAAAAACTTCTGTCGGTTTCTCTCTGTGTCTCCAATAATAAGCATGTGCACCTTTTCCGCCCGCGGCCTTCATACACAATTTAGCCAGAAAGCCATAGCTGATCATGATTTAGCTTGTGACACGGCTCGCCCCGAGGCAGGGGGGGACTAATACAGATATCTGACTCCCAGAGCGCGATGCGGGGAAGGAGAGAGAGAAAGTGAGAGGCCTTTTATTGACTAAATGATAAAGAGGTTGGTAATGATAAATAACAGTCATTTTATTGTGGAATTCCCAGAAAAGACACATTCTACACAATATATAAAAGGAGAAATAATAGATGAGGAAGTTGCTTGCCGGGGTCTCGACGCACTCCCTCCCTACAGAGCGGCCCATTGTTAAACTCCTATATTCTTCAGCCAGGGTGGAGGTCATAAATTGGGTTAGAGGACCTGCTGCTATGAATACTACACAGGACTGATGCAGAGTGGCAGCGTCATCCCTGTCCCTGGCACTGGGAGGAGGGCCGAGGCAAGACAGCGCCAGTCTTGCCCATGGGCATCTCCCGCTCTCCCTCTCTCCGTCAGTCTCCCTACTCTGTGAATCTCTCTCCTCTTTCTTCCTCTCCCTTGCTGTCTCTCAGCGTGGTCCTCACACTGTTTGCAGCACATCAGGGTGGCAGGGGAGCCCCGTCTCCGCCGCCGCCAACTCTCCGAGGCCCAGCCATCACCGAGACAAGATGGCCGACCCTCTGAGGACATGTAAAGTCTTGTGTGGTGCGGCGTGAATGACATTACACGCAGGATACGAGCCCGTTTGGTTGCGGGTTATGGCATTTTAATAAATACGATAAAAGGTGTTTCAGAAACTACAAGTTCTCAGACATATGCCACTGTGGGCTGAGCATCACATGAGACCCTTACATTACAATGTTTTTCATATCAGAGTGAATGGATCATTTGTATAGAATTAAACCAGTTGTCCACAGTCTGATCCAGCTCTGCTATTTAGTAGTAAGTTTGCAGCTCTGTTGGTGTGAGCGACTGGTGGCAGCTTGTGTGCCTGTGTGTGTGTGTGTGTGTGAGTGTGTGTGTTTGCCTCAGGATACCTCCGCAGCTCTGCAGTTCTTGAATACTGAGTGGAAAGTGGCCCAGAAATGAGCAGTCAAATCCAATTAAATTACTCAAATTAAATTGTACAATGGTTATGGAATACCTGATCAAATTACTCACATTCAGGGGATTTCGACAGCAACCAATTAGTTCAAAGTATAAAGTTCACACGCTCAAATTAACACCAGGAGAGGACAGGGCCTTTATTTGAGGGAAATGATACATCATAATTACATCACGTTTGGAAAAATTGCGAATTAGAGAGCCTGCATTTAATAAGAAAAAGGAAATGGTTAATAGGTCCCGATAAAACAAATCTAGCCCCCGTCAACGGTGCAATGTGGCTTTGGTTGGCTAAATTAAAGAGGAGGAGTTATTATTGTTTCAAAGGAGCTTAAGGGCCAATTGTTGCTCGGAGAGAAACACAAGGAGCTCCCATTCAGAAACAACAGCAAAAACCAACACAAAAAAAAGAGATAAATAAAAAGTGTCAGAGCACACGGTGGTTAACTCTCCTCCTCTGGTAATTGAAATATGTTGAACAGGCCGGTCCGACAGTTAACACGATTTCAGTTTGAAGTAGGTCTTTCTCATTAGATTGGCCAAAATAGACACTTTGTCATTTGCTCAATAGTGATGGAATCCTTTAGAAAAACTCTTGGCTTAATTGTGCGGGGGGACTTCCTGACCTTTTTACATTTTAAATTTAGCTTCTCAAGGTGCCTTTCCAAGGTGAAACACGTGAGTAATGAGATATAAAATCAGCCCGTTAATTGACTTTAAGCAAATTCAGCTCCACGAGACCAACGTATACATTTTCCTCGTTTAAAAGTGAACCATTTTAGCTAATAAAGTTATTAATCTTGCCCATACAGTAATTATCGCCGTAATTATGCTGTAATTGCACATACATCAAGGCCACCTCATATAGCGTGGAAGGCCTGAGCCTATTCTGATGCTTTTCTCCACATCATGTAAAGAGATTGGTCTTACTCACGGAAACTGAAGAAATCAGCATTGTTAAATGTTTTAAAAAAAATTATTATAATAAATCCAAATTTTTGGGATTAAATATTAGAGCCATAGCTATATTTAGTCATATCAGTTCCAACAAAATAGACTTCAGAGTAAGTACACTAAGATGCACTGAGGCCTGACCTTTCCACGGATGCAGCCAGCTTGACCCCGACACCCCAGCCTGGGCCTCGTTCTGTTTTTCCTCCCTCACCGTCTTGCCGGATACGCTTGGACGGCACACGGAGCCACAGACGTACCATAAACTGCGTAACATGATAATGCTGCTTTAATTACCCCTTGGTCAGCCCACTTACAAACCTATTGCCGCAGCAGTCAATATCCCCAAAGATCCATTCATGCCTCGGCTGATGGTTAACTTGGGAGCCTTTGCTGAGTGCTTTAGCCTAATTGATATCCTTATTTAGCAATGAGCCAGTGGGAGTCGGAGGGGAGTTAAATGGAGCAGTTTACCAGGCAGCGAGCAGCTAAGCCCCATCCCTGACACCGCCGCCATGGCTCACGGCAGCCGGGACAGTGATTTATACCGGTTAATTTACCATTCCATATTGATTAATGACTCTTTTTTTGTTTTCAATAATGATTGCTTTCGCCATTTGTCTTTTTTCTTTTTCCTTTTTTTTTTTTTTTCCAATAATCAGAAAGTGTAGCAGGTTTAGTCACAGATTTATGACATATGACTTCTCCCAGGCCATGATCACTAGGGTTAGAGAAGAGGTGGAGAATATGGGGCAGTTAGACTTACACAGACTACACACACAGAGACACACATTTATATATGCGAACATGATCTGAACAAAAAGATCTCTCAATTGTCTATGATTTATTTATCACACGATAAAATACTCAAGACGTAGCTCAAAACGCTGTTAGCAGAGCTGCAGCATGTCATGCCGTTCACTTTCGCCGGGGCTAAAACAACAAGCACAGCCCGATAGATTGCCCATATGAGAACAATGCATATCTAACAGGTCAAACAAAGCTATCAGGAGCAACGGGAAAATCGGATTCTTCTTTTAAACTGGGTTTGTAGGTCTCTTCCTCGCGTCTGTCTCCCCAGATGTGTCTCCCTTAACAGCTCAAAGTAATTAGCAGCGACCACATGCCAAAGGTAGGGTGGCTTCCGTACACAGAACAGCAGACGAGCAGAAACGTTCGAGACAATGAGACGCACTGGGGGGGCTTGTGGAGGGCTGGGAGCGACGAGGTAGGCGAGAGGACTCCCCCGGCTCCCCCTGCAAAGGTTGATTCACTGAGACGAGCTAGTCTGGGGATAAGGGAAACCCACTGTAAGTGATGAGGGCTTAATTATCAATTTTAAGAAGCAATCCATTTTCTTTCACCCAAACTCGAATTTGTCTCTTTTGCGTTTGGAAAATCAGCATATTGTAATTTAGAAATATTAATTATCAGAGTATATCTGCGAAGACAACCCTCTGTTGACTGATGCCTCCGAAAGTCCTCCAGGGCGACCCATTAGTCACGTTGCTGAGCACAGAGCTCAGCCACAAAATGGCCTCCGATCTCGGACGAGCGCCGTCAGCCCATTCTTTATGCTGTCAGGATGAAGAAGAGCATAAAAACGCAGAGTCAATAAAGTCATAGAAAATGGTTTATATCGAAACACGGCGCGCCGGATGACGGATCGAGTGTCCGGGTCCGGTTGTGATGCACTCGCTGCTCGGCCGGGTAGAAAGGAGAGAGAGGAACCATAAAACACTGAGGCGTTGCAGGAGTTTTTCTCTGGTTGCTCATGTTTTCGAGGTTTAAAGGTTGTTATCGCATTGTGTTTTGCTGTTCTACTCTGAATAGGGCTGGTGTAATACTCTGAATAGGGCTGGTGTAATGATTATCTTCAAGTCCTTTTCAATTTTGGTGTGATACTCATGTGGAATGTTATTTTGTTTTGACTTGATTACAGTCATCTGTGCAGAAATGACATCCAGTGAGAATGATGAAATATGGGCAAGTCCATACAGTCTTCCATACATTACCTATAGCGCTTATACTTTGAGGCCTGTGGGAGGGGGGGGGTTATAAATCCCAGATAGCATTGGATGAGAGGCCCATATACAGTCTTGCCGTAGTTCAAACACGCCAGTAACTTGGGACTGTATTTCCTCTGTCTGCAGCACTGTCCTTTTTTTTTTTTGAGCTATGTAGTCAATATCGACTCAGACAAAGATGGCGAGATGAGAAAAAGGGAATGACTGAGATTAAAAATGAAAGAGGGTGCCACTTTTTGGTCCGGATAGTTGTTTTAGCCCGCAGCACCTGACTGTGACTCTCCTCCGACTGAAACACTCGGGGCAGGATTTGATCAAAACTTCGAAAACCTAAGCGCACTTTTACGCCCCAGACAGATCTCCATGAGTTAAAAAGGTCTTCTAAATGAATGTCTGCACTGAGGTAAAAGTTGTGCGATAGCCTGAGAACATAGAGGTTTGCATAGATGGGCGGGGGGGGGGGGATACTCTCTTACCCGCAATAAAAAAACGGGCATTTCTGCTGAGTCCAAACATGACAGGAATTTTACTGCTTTTAATGAGCTTGAGAGAAATTTAATTTCCACCTCAGAAGGGTTGAAACCGGAGCTTTAATCTGTTTCGACGCTTCCACCTGATGCCGGGAACCGATAACGGAGGACTGGCGCTGGCCTGTGCTGTTCCCTCACACAGCGCGTGGACAGTATTCAACCTCTCACACACTAATGCATGCAAACACTCTTTGTCAGGCTGCACCTCCGATTTGACATTAACACACAGAAACATTCCTGACTTGAGTGAACCACCAACTAGACATGAATGTTTATTGCACATGCAGGAGAGAGAGAGAGAGAGAGAGAGAGAGAGAGAGGAGAGACAGAGCTGCAGTTTTGGACAGACCAAGTTAAGATCAGTGCTCGGGGCTAGGCAGGTTGCTATGCACTGAAATGCTAATAAGCTTCCTGGCTCTCGGTGCAGGTCGTCTAGCCTGTGCCGACTCGTCTTGACACTTCACACACACGCTGTCTTCCACCGGTTTTAATCATTTTGATAGGCCTCCCTGGGATGCCATCCATTTAATTTGAAAGGGTTGAGCCACCCAAACATTTGCACCGTCTTTAAACGGGGGGTCTGCCTCGACATGCCTGCGTGCATTGTGACTCAACGAGGTGAACAAGCGGCGGATCGGAACGCTGTTTGGGTTTAGGAGGATAATATAAGGCCAGCGCGTGTTGTTACTCCTGGGAAAGGTGAGTAAGTGATGCTGTGGTGGGTAAATAAAAGAGAAAACTTACACAAGCAGTCAGTACGGGTGTGGAGGTAAAGACAGGGATAGAAAGAAATAAAGAACATTTACTTTTTTTGTACCAACCCACTCACATTTGTGAAACTGAGATTTATCGTATTAAAATCGCGATATAAAATATTAAAATACGAGGCAAAAATGATTCTGACATCTGCCGCAAACCAAGATGGAGCACAGACAATATGGGTGAAATATAATAAAGGCAGCATAATGTACCGGTTCAGCTTGCAAATCAGTTTGTAAAATCATTCTTGTTTTTGAGAAAGCGTCCGTGGCTGCGTATTCCCTGACCGAGTTTCACAACCACTGTCCCACTTTATATATCTTATAATTCTCTCTGAGAAATCTCGGAGCCCGCAGCCAACACAGTGTGGTCCGAAATGAACCCTTTGCCATGTTGTATGATTCATAGGGAGGAAATAACATATTTTATTGGAGTCTGGGAGATTTATTTACTGGCAGTGCGCTGGATGTGTAAGGGACACGAATCACCGGGGGATTTCACCATCCAATTTGCCAGTGTACTCTTCTATAAACATCAGTCAGGAGAAATGGGACAAATTCTACAGAAAAAAATAATCATAAACAAACCGTTACATTGCATTTTGGTAATTGTCAGGAGACGCTCTTGAGGATGACTATCCACTTAGAGTCAAAGGCAGAAAAGCCCAAAAGGCAAGTGGGGATGTCTGTGTGTTAGATGATATTACCGTGACTCTCAAGATAAAGATATCATACATTATTGGTTTAGACTGGCAAAGGGAGAGGGAGGGAGAGACCAGCGCAAACAGAGAGCGTGGGCGAGAGACAGACACATGTAGGCAGAGGAGGGAGAATGTAGAAATAAATATATTGCCTCTTAGCAAAGGAAGCATAGTTCCGAGTCTCTTGATCTAGACAGCCGGAGCTCGCCGTGAAGACCACATTCAACGAGCCTCGTTTCCGACTGACCCGGCTCTCTCCTTGCACCCTGTCCACGGCGAACCATCATTTCATCCATTAGTTCTGTGCATTTGCAAGACGCGGGATCATTCGTGCTTTAAAAAAAAAAAACACGGTTGCAATCACGGTCACGAACAGGCATGTAACCAAAAGCTGGAAAGGAGGCATTGACATAATTATTAATTAGTCGATATTACTGAATGGAAAAAGTCTGTCTTTGGTTTCCTCCCCAGAGCTTAATCGAACACAGCCAAGATGAAGCTAAGCTAAACAATACCAGGCAGTTAATCTCCACTGCCATACAGTTCAAGATGCTGATAATGTCCACGGGTCTTGAGTGAGCGAGCCGGGCCCAGGTTTTTTAGATTTACTTGTTTGCTGTTGTTTGCAGTCTTTAAGTGGTCCTTTATTAAAGCCAGTCATCTTCCATAGAGGCCTAATGCATTTACCTATTCCGATGCTAATGATAGCCCAAGAACACATTATTCAGCATTAGTTTCATTTCCCTTTGAGCCCCAAATGGCGACAAACTGTCTTGTAACCATTAGTGCCTTAACTTGGGCAAGGCACGCCACCCGCACGCAGACCCTCTGATAAAGTGGCGCAAAGGGAAAAAGAAAGGAACCATTTGGACTTATCAGGAGTTTAAGTGCAACAAAAGGCATCAGATTTATCACTTAAATATTAACAGAGATGCAAAAAGTTTGAACCTGCAGCTTCTCTGCTTGTACCTGCCAGGAAAGGAAGCTCCCATGATTGTTTGCATGTGCGTTTCAGAATTATCCAAAGAGAATATGAAGTAACGCAGGCGTGTGAGCGTCAGTATGCCGCCTGTCTCGGGACATGATGTTCCCTCACGTGAATGTGCTTTTTTTGTTCCTGCATATGTCGGGAAGGTTTATGTGGTGTGACTGTGTGTGAATGGGGGCGGACGATTCTCCGCTTACCTGCTGTTTGGGTGAAGCCAGACAGTCAGAGTGAAACGGGCCATATTACTGTTCTTACCCTGCCATCTGCTGGCTCACATCATTCTAGACCCTGCATCCATCCCTCTGTCATATACCCCCCTCTCTATCGCTCTCTCTCTCTCACTCTCACACACACACACAGCTCTCCTTTCCCGTTTTTTTTTTTTGTTTTCCTCCATCCCTCCCTCTGTTTTCCTTCCTCTGCTTTTTTCTAAGTTTATCTTTGTCTCTTCCCTTCTCTCCTCATTTCATTACTCTGTGCTCAGGAGCACCACAGTGCCCTCCATGTACACTTCACAAAAGCAGGGGGAGAGCCGAGGTGGAGGGAGCTGAAGGGGAGCGGCAGACGATTGTTATCAAAAAATAAGCGTGGTGTTTGAAAGGGATTTTAATTGAGGCATTCGTTATATTTGAAAAGGTGAGGTCCCGAGGGCACGGAGGAAGAGGAGCGGCGACCCTATTCATACCCTCAGACATTCATAAAGAATGGCATCTTTTGACTTTCCTTTTTAAAACCGTGCAACCTTAAATGGCCTAAATATAAAGGAGGGAAGGCAGATACGGTAATTCCCTGCACCTTGGGGGGTGCCACCAGAGTGCGGGACAGTGGGATGTAGCTGAGGACTCCAATTAACAACGAGAGAGGGTCCAGCCACCCAAATAAGAGGGAGAAAATGTCCACTCCACAAACCCCCGGAGGGGACGTTGAACTCTCATCTTTTTTTCCACAACCCCCCCCCCCCCCCCCCCCCCATCGTCTGCCGACTTCATTTTTTAGCTTTTTTACCAGTTTTTCTTTTACACTCGCTCACTGTCACTGTCTCTCTCCCTCATTCTGTCTCCGTTGGGTAATTATATCATTAATAATGCCAGGGCCCGATGCTCGTCCCGCTAATACCAGTTGTCCAGTTTGTATTTCTCCGGCTTAACGGGGGAGGAAGTCGACAGAGTGCACAGTTGTTGTTGTTTGGTAAGGTCAGCGCTTGGCGAGCCCGACTTCCACTGCAGCAGACGTCCCCTGATGTTGTCTTTTGCTATATTTTGACTGTCTGACCACCGAGTTAAACTTAGACTGTTAGTTTATTGTAAAGTTGAACAACGGCTTGCGGCAACACGCAGTAGGTTCGGAGTGTTTTTTTTTTTTCCTTCGTGTGTTGTCTCTCCAAATTCGTCCCGCTTGCAGATGTGTGCCCTTTGTGAGCGAGATGTTGCCCACATCTGCAGTTCTGTGCTGACAACACTGATCCCCCTGTAGCATAAAACTTCCTCATCCTGTCATCCGATGTCTTATGCAGTTTCGCTGTGACTAAGTGACGAACCTGTGTTATTAGTCAAATGTTTTATCCTTATGCTTTGAGAAATACCTGCAGGCGCAGAACTGTGTAAGCATCCTTGATGATTTATGCAGTGCAACTGTAACCGAGGCGGAATCCTTTTTGATGAAGTTATAAAAGTTTGTTGGTAGAACCGAAAGACGCGGTTTGTCATCAGCCTTCAATTTTTCAGCGTCAGATAATCGACAGGATCACGGAGCATCTGTGAAAACTCATTAAATAAAAGTAAAAGTTAGTGACAGATAATTATTGATAACATACGGTTCTTTGTTCTTTAGTCCGTTCTTGATGGGTAAATTAGGATCATAATCCAGCAGTGAGGAGAAAGTGATGCCAGCTACATGAAACAGCTTGAATACTCAATAATTGTTGGGCTTCAAAACTTATTTTTCCGCTCGCTAACCTCTCGCAATTAATACGTGTGTGTGTGTGTGTGTGTGTGTGTGTGTGTGCGTGTGTGTGTGTGTGTGCTGTTGCCAGTAATCTTCTGCAAGATTGTTTAGCCTCAGAAATGTTACCTGACATTCCAGGTTGGATGCGATGGGGCATGTTTCGGCGTCATGACTGAGGTCTGACTGGCTAAGTGGTGCAGCGTCAAACAGAAGGTGAATGAAATAATGACAGCCAGATTATAAGATCTGCAGAGGATAAGTATTGTACACATGCATGTATGAAAAAGCAGGGCATCCAGCCGCACACACGCTACTGACAAGTTTATGTGCACACGGACAAAGACGCACACACACACTTTTGATCTTACAAAGGCCTTGATAATAACAATGCAGATAATAATCACAGTTCAGCAGTAATAACTCATAAAAACAGCCTCAGTTATTCACTGAGCTGCATTCCAAAAAAAATACAACTGCAGTCACATTTAATTTGGACTTTTATCGTGAGACATAAAAAATCTGGCTGGCTACATCTGACATGCCCAGGTGCTGAAGAAGGGGATGTGGTTTAAAAATGCATTTAAGGTGCGGGTTATAAATTAATGTGATTTAATTTGCTCACTCCTTCACTTTGGTTTATGTTACCTGGATGCAGAAAAAAATCATTCTATACAGTTCAACTGGAAACAACTGTGCTGTAGTCCAAAAGAACACACACTTCATGCATGCTTCACTATAATGTGTCTTTATGTATCTAGTATCATGCATATGCACAGATTTGCAACATTTGTGCAAACAGCGAGGCACAAACAGTTCTGCACTATGCATCTACAAAAAACACCAAAGTCAACTTTAGTCACATTTAATTTGGACTTTTATATGAGAGAAAAATCAAAGGCTAGCCGGTTTAATCTGAGATTCACTGGTAATGAGCAGGGGGATATGGTTTAAATGTATTCAGTGTCTAAAAAAGGTGGAGGTTATTAGTTATAATTAAATGTGATAAGGTTTATTTGATCACCGTTTAGTTTGGTTTGTATCACCTGGATCAAAACAACATTCTGTAGAGTCAAACTGGAACGTTGTCGAGAACAAGCACACAGACACACTTCATGCACTCTATCATCATCCGTGACCATAGATTTGTTACCTCTGTAAAAGCAGCAATGCACAAACCGATATCTGCACAATGCATATACCACCCAAAAAAAGCTAAAAGTCACGAATGTGTTGGTGCAGAGATGTGGATGAACTCATCCAAACACACAACAGCCCCTCAACTAAAGCAAATTGAGCAAACCTCAAACCTTCCAAAGCTGCAGCAGGACGACTGCAGTTACACAAAGACATTCTCATGATTTTTTCTTATACTTTTTATACTATTTTTTTTACTCATTTGAACAATTTATTCAGCGTACTATAAATCAAATTAGATGTTTGCAATATTTTACACTCGTCTAAAAAGTACACCACAGCGGCTCGCGTGGTCGCGCTCATTTGCAGCAAGAGCACATTTCTAATATCTGAGAGCATGTTCTGAGCAAGTGACCAAGTTGAGGTGTGATCTGTTATTTAGACAGGTTGGATGCACTTCCTCACGGCCTGAAATTTCCCCCGGGGCCCTCTTCCATTTCTCACTGTCATGGATTTGAATCTTTCTACCACTGAACTCTTACAATTACTGAACATTCATCACCTGCCTACCTTCTCTGCTACCTAGATACTGTGTGGAGAGCAGAGATACGGGGCGGACTCGGGCAGTCGGGGAATACCAAGTATCCGCTGCCGTTAACACAGTAATGAATTCTCGGGGTTGTCATATTTTTTTTTTCTTGTTTTGCCATCTCCATGTGCATGTTTTTGCACCTGATTAAAGTTTCTGAGAGACCACATTCCTTAAAAAGATACACTAATACATTTGATAATACTTTTTTACCGCGTGCACATTGTTCAGGGGCTAATACAATACATTTGTTTCCACTCACTGATTCATGACTCCTCTCAGCGAACTGTAAATCCTCTACAATAATGCAAAATGATCTTTGGCAGCATGTATATCTCCGCAGCTCTCATCTCATGAATAACAGGCCTTCTCTGCGAGGTGAGAGGATTGGCACCCCCGCGGCTTCTCCCAGTCATACCCTCCAGTCCCTCGTGTTACTCACGCTCATTTGTAGGAGTCTCTTAACACTAACCCGGGAAGCATAAATATATTATAATCTCATCGCCCGTCCATATATACAGGTGTCACACCGCCTGGCAAGTTGATTTCCAGGAGGGCAGCCGTTTTTCCTGTGGCAGCGACCGAAGTCACAGGCATTATTATTATCAGACAAAATGTATTCATGATAGCAGAGGTCCGAGGCTTCCCCCGGGCGTTGTTATATAACGCCAGGCCTCTTTATCAAATTTAACAGTTTATTGGAAACAACTTGTACACATGATTTAAGCATGGGGGCGATAAGGAAAGGCTCGGCGTAGCCTCCAAGCACACCTCCACACGTACACACACACATTATGAACACCAAAAAACAAATGCCACACACTCACACCCACACTTACTCTGAAACACACCCTTTTTTTTCTTATTTTCAGTTACTAACACACATCTTCCTCTGGCTCCTGCAGCAGCTCTCCTCTCCTCATCATATCTGATGCAAACTTCCCTTGGATGAGCCAGTGGTTTTATCCGAGGAGGTCTTGTTTCTGAAGAGCGGCGCAACAGGAATAAACACAACTTGACAAATGGACTTTGTGCCCAGCAGCCAGATTTAAGTGATAATATACCAAAGCCACCCTCCTATTTCATTTATGTCTATCCACACGAGTGGATCAGCAAACAGGACTGGTGTAGGAAAATGTAGCTTTTATTTATCATTTTATTAAATTTGTACATTTTTGTTACATTTTCTACATTTTCTGACATTAGATTTTTTTATTTAAGTTTCCTTAAATTCTTTCTTAATGCTTTATATATTTGAATTGTTTTTCATGCTTGTCTTTTATGTATATTTTCGGTAAGAGCTTTGAGCTGCCTTGTGTTAGAAGGCTTGAAAACCAACTTCCCTTATATCCACATATAAAACCTGAAAATCATCAACTACGAGAAAAATACAAGGCTGAGTCACTTGTTCAATATTTACTATATTATCTGCAATTTGATATGCAGTATTTTTTATTATGACATGTATTGACATTTTGATGTAATGTCAGCACCATCTTCAACCTCCTCACATGGCACCAAATGCAGTTTTTTCATAATTTTTGTAATAAATGTAGAGCCGTGGTTAAAATATCTTCCTTTCATTTGAATTGTTCCGGTATCTGGTGTTTGACTTTCCAGCGCCCAACTGAATACAACACATCAACTGCACTGTCACAATATCCTACAATAACAAATCCTCCTCCCTCTGTAAGATCTCCTGTGGGGACGGTAAATAGAAACCATCAGTTGGCCGGCTAATGATTTAAAGGGATGGTCAGAGGTCGTACGTTGGCTATTAATGATCCCTTTTAACAGAAAGCACGCACGAGATCCGGCCAATCGGAGGGCGGCAAGGAGTCACCTGGGGCTTCCAAAAGAAGATGTGTCTGGTTAAGGTTAGGCTGAGGAAGAGCAGAGGCTGAGCGAGCTGCTCTGATGTCTGTGTGTGCAAGTGTGTGCATGTGTGTGCATGTGTGTGCATGTGTGTGCATGTGTGTGTGCGCAAACAGGGAACAGGTCAGTCAGCTGCCTATCAAAGTATGTGAGCGCGTGCAGAGACATGTTTAAAAACTGTGTTCACAGTTCACACGTTTCATCTCTTTATTTCCACATCTTAAACATGTCAATGCCTCTATTGTCATTGCACAATCATACGAGTCTAATAGATAAATAACACAAAAAGTTAATGGATTAAATCATATGGTATTAAAACAGATGTCTATATGTACAACACAGTTATATTACACATTATTATATTGCACAGTTAGGATAATACTGGCTAAATTATCTAAGAGCTCTGTATATGTATCATATTTTTTACATTATGTATTATATTGATTTTCTGAATAATTTTCATGTTTTATAAAAATAGTTGCATATAGTTGTTTTTATGTGTTATTATGAATACAGTATATGCAGCTTTTCACCTATGAATGTTTATTTAAATATGTCCTACACAAAGATGAAGTTAAGCAAAATCAAAAAAGATTTGTTTGGTATTTGAGGCTGAACATTTGTTTACTTCATCTGACACTTTCAGATTTGGAAGCACTCGCCGAGTGTAAGAACGTGAAAACAAAACCCAAAAACTGTGGAGCTCCAGATTTACCAATCACCATCGCCTCTGGATAAAACAGTTAACATTCTACCCTGCTCATATTGTTGGCATAAAATGCCACATTCAGAAAACTGGTTAAAAATGTTGCCGGCGTGCCACAGCTTAAAGGTTTCTCACCATGTTCTGCACTTGCGGAGCTTTAAGAATAAACATTTATTAATCCTTTCAGCCGGTTCTGCCCTCGACAGGAGCTTTCTGTGTGACGGAGGTTATCTGCACAACAAGGAATAAGCTTTAAGCATGACTGACCCGAGACCTCTGTGAAATGAAATCTTTGTCTGTACGCCCTTTGTCTGTTTTATAATCTATTTAAAAATTCTTCCACTGCTTCTTTTCTATTGTATTCTATCTCTTTTGCGGCTGACTGAGGCCTCCATCAGTCCTGTGGAAGTTAATTACGGGAGCCAAGCTGTTGAGGGGTTCAGGAGAAGCTTTTTCCGCCTGAATACTGGATATACACCAAGTCTGGCAACGCCACTGAGCATTGTCTGCTGTGATAAAATATGGACGGAAGTGCTGCTAGGCAAATCGTTTATCAGCCAGGTTTAGTATGCACATGTTAAAATGAAAGACTGTGCTATCTGCATAGGTTGTGTGGGCTTAGTTTAGTGTAGCCAACACCGTTTGTTGTGTGTAAATGGCGTGCTGGCTGTCGCCCCTGTGGGACGTGATCAATCACACATCGCCTGCCTCGCTCTCTCAGCTACGAGCAAATCTATTCACAATATTCACATCAACGATTCAGTCGCACCTTAACTGCCTGCTTTGTACTGCCTGCGCCTTTGTTTTGGCAACTCTGTAAGAATATTAAAAAACCTGATTTTCATCTGGCTTCTTCCAAATTTCCACCCATCTCCAAACTCTTCACGGCGCACTGTGCGAGACCACTTAGCATCTCAGCGCTGAAGGTGTGTTATGATAGTTAAATCCAACATATTCCTTCAAACGCCAGCGAGCCATTATACGAGCCGTGAGCTGGCATGTTTGCTCTGTCGCAAAGTGGCCTCTAAAATAACTCTGCTCACTCGGTTTAGTCTCCCCGCTCCCAATTTGCCCTAATGAGCCAGTTCAAGCTGTCAGCCACCGAGAGAAAGGAGCTCTCACGACTGTCAGTCCGTGGTGAGCGGAGGAGGACGGGGAGGGGGGGGGATGAGCGGAGAGATGGAAGGAGGGGAGGAACAGAGCAAGGTTTAGGGAGGTGGAGAAAGGTCAGGCACAGATTACACTGGCAGTCACCGGAGCTCCAGGCAGAAGAAAGAAGAGAAAGCATGAGAAGGAGGAGAAATCCTTCTGCTGACGGCCGGTGTTAACAAGATAATCTTCCTATAAACTATTTAGATTTTGTCTTTTGTTGTATAACCTGCAAAACAAAACAATTTCAAACAGACGTCATACATTTACCTACAGATTGAGATTTCTGTACGAATGTCAACTATTTTCAAATCTTCAAGGGGAAGGTGGGAAGGAGTTTTAAATCTACATATCACTTTAACTTCACTTTGACATATCTTAATGACTTAATCACTGACCGAAACAATGTCATTCTCATAAAAAGTGAAAAATTCCCAGTGTTTTTGTCAAATTACTGGGGGGACCATTAGCACATGGCTATTAACAAGTAATCACAAGAGGTGTAATAATGAAGAATGCCCTTCATTTTTGCAGAGGGCAAGGTAGACACCGGTGTCCAGCCCTCGTCTTCAGAGGAAAATATGGAGGGAACTTAGGTGTTTGATGATGCGTTTAATTCACACAGGAATACATTAATATGATAGTCAGTGGAGCGGCAAAGCCCTCAAGTAAGGTTCTCTCATTAGGATGTTTCTCTATTTCTTTTTTTAATTATTCACCCAAAAAAAAAACGAGGAGCCACATGACAGATGTATTGGCTGTGTCAAGACGGAATGATTTGAATTTGAATTGTGCATAAAATCGTTTAATTACGAGGCCTCATTTGTGTGTGTGAACACAACGTTTGCCTCTAATGAGAATTGGCTGTGAAGTGCGAGTCAACTCATGAGGTGTTTAATGTAATATTTATTTTTACTCAAGGATCTGCTCCACTCAATAAACACAAGTCCTCCTGAGCACAAACAGCGTCCTGGTAATGTAATACAGTGTGTGGTGGACTTGACACAGTCCACCACACCCCTTCGGTTTCTCCCACTTCAAAGGCATACCACTTCAAGTGTGCAAGGCCCCATGTGGGCCTCAGAGCTGGTGCGAGTCATTCCCGGTTCCTCCTGATGAGCCATTATCTCACTTTGCCGTAGTCACAACTGGTCGGCGAGGCTTCTATCAAGCCAATGAGGTAAACACCTGAACTGGCACACTGGAGTATTGTCTCCTGGGTTCCTGCTCGGACAGAACGCAGGAGCCGGCCGCGTGACGACAGGGAATTATTCATGACACTGCTACTTTGAATCGCAAGAGTCAAAGCCGATGAGAACATCTTCTATTTAGCTGGTTTTGAAGACACTACAAAAAAAATCAAAGGGTTGTGTCGTTTTCTCACCATTTACAGAAGCTACGACGTTTGTCTTTAAACACTGATAAATACTGAGATTTGGTACAGGCAATAGAATTCATATAATTAATCGTTTAATGTCTAAAAACAACTAGACCGAAGTTATATACGTTATTGACCTCTGTACTGGTATTATCTAAAATGTTTCCAACAACCTTCAAACCCAAACAAAGGGAACTGTAGCAGGACCTTTCATTTGGGTTGACTTCTAATTTCATCTTTTCTGCTTTACCCGGTGCTTTACTACATATGATGAAGGGAAAACCCTTTGCTAGCTAGTTAGCCAGTTAGCAGTTCCATTCCTACCCCGGTTTGTTAGCTCCAAAACTATTAATTAGCCTTTGCTGTGTAACTTTAGTAAAAATTCAATACGTAACCTATATCGTGAACATGATTTACACCTGAGTCACGTCAGGTAGATTTTCAACTCCTTTGATCCTATGTTGCCTCATGACGTCATTAAACTACGACCTTTTGTTATTGTTTTGATTGAGACACCCCTAGCTGCGAAAAAAATGACATATTGCACATTGAAATCTGCATCTTCCCTCCTTGTTATGAGGCCTCAGTTTACTAATTACAATCAGTGCCTGTTTTTGGAGCACAGGGTCTTTTCAAGGATCCTTGTTATTGTGTCTTCTAAACTTTGCTTCACACAGTTAGGGCTCCACCGCTTTGACTCTTTTTTTTTTTTTTTTTTTAACACCGACCTACTGGAAAAGGGCAGGCACATCATCGCCGGCAATTAATCACGCCTAAATGCGTACCCTCACAGAGTGATCTTTTAAGGAATGATGATTAATGAAACTGTCAAATACCTCTCCTTAATGTGGGACGCTGCGAAAACACCCGGTCGCTGCTGCAATCACGCTTTACACACACTCGATGACGGCCTATAGATCTTGTAAGTCAGTGCGTTGTGCATTTCTCGCGTGTCTGAAGGCAGCTGCAGCGCGGCGGTGGAAGTGATTTCTGAGAACCGGCGCACATCAAAAATACAGGTGCAAGGTCGGGAGGATAAGTGGCGAAGGCTCGTGGGCATGCGGGGTGCAAGCGAGATGGTTGTGTGTCAGTGATGGTTGAGTCAATTAATTTTTTGAACTTGGCAAAGGATCAATCGTTCCAGTAAGGTGATCCCATTTCCAAACTGGCGGCATATTGAGACAATAACCTATGACAGTATTAATCACTAGCACAACAGCAGGCTAATTCCCACATGTAATTAGTCTACATTTTAATTCATTGAAAACTAGCACTTTTTGTAACTTGCTTAATTATGTACTAACACTTAATTATAGCCGCGTCCCCCCCCCCGGTTTGTTTCCAGTGCCACAGATGGAAAAACATATTTATTTTGGGGAGGAAGAGATAAAATAAAAAAAACTCCACCTGGGAGAGGAGCGGGAGGTCTCCGCTGAGTTGGGCTGCGTCTGGTAGGAATTTACTGGATTAGCTCAGTCACAAAATGTGAGATGAACCACACTGTCAGTCACCCTCGGGGCAGAGCGCGAGAGGAAGAGCTGTCAATCAGAGCGGGTCTTCAATAGTTCCATTCACATCGCTTCATGGAATCAGTCTCCCGCTGTCTGCTCTTTGACATTTAACGCACTGGGGCCACAAGGATGGAGAGGGGGGGGGAAAACATCCTCAGATCCTCCCTCTCTCTCTTTCTCTCTTTTCCCTTCCCTCCGTCTTTCTGTCCTCAGCCTTTCGCAGAGGCAGACAGGAGTGTTTAAAGTAATGACGCCGTTCACTTAGTGGGAGACAGTGCCGTAGTTGAGGGTAATAATTCCAGAGTTAACAAAAAAAGTTGTGGCACCTCTTCAGTGCAGTGACTGCGTGCAATAAAAACTAAATGGATGGGACTAACTCCTGGATAAATCGGTTATAATATCCTGTTGCAGGGTAGTAAACATGTGACATCCCCGAGCAGCACCTCCTTTGGCCTCTTGCCTTTCTTAAAATGTACGAGCTACAACTCAAGCTATAATTTCACTCCATCTACCACCAGACTCAATGAAAAGAAAAGCAAAAACTGTGAATCTGCCGAACAGATAACACCTTCCTCTGCGGGATGACAAATCCCGCTGCAGTTTTTGTTGTCGGTGGTGTTGGTGGGGGGGGGGGGGGGGGGGGGGGGGGGGGGGGGGGGGGGTATGTGTTTTCTCTCTCTCCTTGTTTGTATTCCGGGGCGGCCGCCTGGCTCCGAGTGAGGTATACAGAGTCATTGCTCTTTTGGCTCCAGCCCTGACATCTCGTGCCCTCGAGTGCGGACTCCTTAGCCACGATCTGATCAGCATCTTTATAGTTTATCAGCCTTGGGGTTCAATTTTGGCTTGGATGCTTTTACAAATGAACGCAATCACTGGTGAGCCCTCGCATCCTGATTGCATTGAGAGAAGCGGGCGGAGGAAAGTTTAGTGGATTACCGTGCCACTTGAGGATGGAGCACAAACACATTGAGGCAGCCACAGAGGGGGTCGCCGGTGCCCCCCCCCCCCCCACCCCCCCCCCCCCCCCCCCCTCCTGCCTGGGCTATTGGCACTCGCTGCTTGTACTCCGTCTTATTTTACTAAAATAATATAATTGTCTCCCATCTTATTGCTTGTAAAGCCATCTTCTGTCTGCAGGCGGTGTGTGTGATCAATGTACTATCTAACAGAATCAATTCTACCAGGAATACCTTGTGTTTGTGAAATGATCCCAGGCAGCTGCAGCGAAAACGACTGGGCAGGAAGTGGGAATCCGTGCTACAAGGATTAGTTTAGTGACTTGGGCCCTCCAGTTCACACTGAATAGTATGTCCCCCCCCCCCCATCCATTACTCATATTGTACAGTAAGAGTGTTTGCGTACTTGCAGTTCTATCTTTGTGAGGACCAGCTGAGTTAAAGACCTTGGAGGATTAGGATAGACAGTCCTTACAAATACGAAAGGGTTGTAATAGTGAGAAATAGGTTTAACTTGGAGGTAGAGGTTTTGAAGATTTATTTTAGACTATATAAGATCTATGTCAAATACAACAGAAAATTAGGGTATATCAGAGTCCCAGAACTACTTATACCTCTTTATACACTATAAGTAGAGGTACACACAAGTTTATTAAATGCAGGTTAACCCTCTTAAAAGGCGATTTGATCCTCTCCCATTGCCAGTAGAGGAGTTTGCTTGTTTTTACTCCACTTCGTCATATTTGACAACACAAATTTTGCCAGATTAGCATGTTCAACCCGGTGTCTCGTTTCTAACTCCGCCAGTCGAAGCAGGAGCCGGTTAAAACCTGTATCTACAGCAGGGATATTTGATGCGGGAGTGAATGGCGATTGTATCCATTCCCGTTGCAGACCAAAACCAGATGTTAGTGGGTGTGAGCGGATTTTTTGACAAGTGCTAAAGGGGCTTTACGCTTCTCCATAATGGAAGATAAGTTAAAGTAGTCTAGTGGAGAAAAAGTCTCTTTACACTATGTAATCTCACAAACTACAGGCAAGCTACAGACAAGCTGAGTGTACTGCAATAATCAGTCATCAGTTCCACGTTGATCTTGTTTAAAGAACTAAAACACTTTTGAAAGCTCAAAAGAAGTAGAATGACGGGAGCATAATTAAGACTTAAGTATTTTTATGACCTAGTCTGTAATATTTCAATGTATTTAAGACATTTAAAGGCCAAAAATGTGAATGCAGATCATCCCATTAAACCCAGAGTGTCCATTAACTACTCCACCTGTAACTGCTACAGTATTGGGCTCCTTGAGATGTTTTCAATTGTGCTTGAAAATTATAAATAAAGTGAAAAACTATTTATTATTATTATAATAATTCTGAAAGTTAACTGTAAGACTATACAACAAGAAAATAAGAAAATGACCACAACTTAATTGACTGGGAGTAACGTATACATATCATCAATATGTGGACAAATATATACCCTAATATAACAACTGCATGATTCATGGCAGTAAAGGTGTCTATCACATGAATGACTGATTGAAAATCCTGATAGATTTTTCCCAATGTGCACACATCCTCTAATTCTACAAATAAACAATTATATCAAGAGTGAATTACAGGAGACCTCTGGGCCGGACTCAGGTGAATAATATGCAGGGAAGCCAAAGAAAAACCATTTGGCAGGTCAGGCTGTAAGTGGTTGTGCAAGGAAACAACTGTGGCAGGGCCAGTTAGGTTGTGTCATGTCTTGTGTTTTTATAGAGAGTCACAAAACATTCACACAAAACGCCTGAGAAGAGAGCGTGACTGACGTTTTGAGCATATTGTTTTAATATGGTGTAAACTACTGGCTTGGCAGGCCTTTAGCAAAAGCAGTACGGGGCTTAATAAGCATAGAGATCTTTCCGAGAGGTACCATGACATATTGAATTACTTATACGCGTTGTGGGAAAAAAAAAAAGAAAAAAAAGAAATGTTATGTTAATTCCGGTATGCCTTTGCAATTGTCATTCAGTTGTTTAGTCCGGTGGTTTAATTCGATTTAGGGGGAAACAGCGATGCCAAATTGTGTCTTTTGATAACGTCGCTGGAATGATTGAGTTATGTGTTATTGTATTTGTAGTTCAGTCTGCTGCTGCTGCTGCTGAGCAGTTTCAGCCTTTACCTGAGAACAGCTGAACCAGCAAGAGAAGTCAGGTCCAAAATCCTTTCATTTCCTTTGTGAACCACGTCATGTTCTATATTAGGTGGATAAAGGATGTATGTGCCTTCATGTCTGTGCACCTTAGACCTGGCTGGAAATTTCAGCCCTCCCCACTTTTCTTTTTTTCTTCCCTTCTCCTTCCTTTCGCTCTGTTTACTTTCCTACAGTCTCATCTTTTATGGGCCTTGTTTTGTCTCTCTCTCTCTCTCTCTCTCTCTCTCTCTTTCTCTCTCTCTTTATCTCTTCTCTCCCTCTCTCGTCTCGCTCTCCCTCCTGTCCTGCCAGACTCAGCTGTGCCGGGCCTCAGTCCATTCTTTTGGGTAGCACAGGAAGTGAAACTGTAACACAGAGTTCACTGGTAATTGGCCACGGTCACGCTAACCAAACAGGAAGAAATCTGCAACTGATTAGAACTCTTCCTCCTGCAATAATAGTACACCCCCCCCCCACCCCCCCGCCGCCCCACGCTTACACCCAGCCCCCACAAAATTAATTATATTTGGGGGTCTATTCCCACTATTGGTTTTCCTGTTTTCGAGCTACATTATGAAGGGACAAATCCCAAAACAACAAGGCCTAGCTCGAGTTTTTTTTTCAATTACAGGGGGGACAGGCTAAGTCATAAAGGACTGCGGAAGCTCGCTCGGCATCCATCTGTCCATCGCCTCATCCGGACAGGGAGCTACTGGCAGGTCAGATCAGTCAGCGAGACACACACACACACAAAAACACACACAAAACACTCAATTGGCATCGCATCCTCAGTAAAATAGTCACTCAATATTCGCATTGTGTCTCGGTGAAAGTACATTTTCACAGTTGTTGTAAGATTTGTGGGCGGTCAGGAAACAATGTAATGGCAGTAACAACATTTTATATTATTTAACACAAATCAAATAGTTACGTAATAAAATAATTATTTTATATCACATTTCAATATGTAATAATACATATCTCAACATTTGCATAACTCAAAAACATTAAAATCCCCAAAAGATGTAAAAATATATGTTGGAAATGTGGAGTAGTAAGTGTGAAGCCGTTTCTCTCGAACCATAGAGCGAGTGTGAGCCCAGTCCACCTGAATGTTGCCTTGTGAAGATGTGCATTGCTTTATGTGACATGTTTATTACACCCAAGCAGTTATGAAGCACACAAGAGCAGTGGGATAAAATAAAATTTAAAACAATTCGGTTGAAAGACTTTTCATCTCCTCTTCGTGCAGAAAGCGACACAGAAAGTCAGGTCTTGCTTTTAAAATAAATGAATGCTTAACAATGTTTTTGATGTCCTATATTTAAATTTGTACGCTTACTTACATTACTCCTACTTCCCTGGTCTTGGAACTAATCCGTTTGCTATGGAAATGGGGCGCTGGGTTTCATGGGAAGGGAAGAGGGAGAGAGAGAGAGAGAGAGACAGAATTTCCAGGTTCGCTTCGACTGGGAATGTGCAGAAAACAGATTTTCGGTATTCTTTGCGTTCATGGTGTTGGTTATATGGGATTACACAAACCACTTAAAGTGCAAACAATGAGCTGCTTTTATTCAACAAACAAAAAGTCCTTCATGCTGGACACATTCTCCACACTCCAGAGGTTAATCACATCAAGTCTATAATGTCAGGCACCAACAGCACACATGGCATTAGAGAAATATTTGCTACCTAAATTTGACAGTCGAAAAATCCTTTGATTTAGGGAAAGAAATATGTATTTTCACACCTTTTGAATTAAATAAAATAAAAAATATTTATTGAAATTAACGAGATAGTTAAATTGGTGAATGATTTAATTTAAAATTGTAATATTTTGCTTGTAATTTTAATGTTTTTTTTCCTTTTTGCATTTTATCCGCACACAGTGTCTTAATATAACTCAACTTCCATCTAGGAAAAAACTGTTTCTTTTCTGTAAAACTAACGCCAGTCTTCAGTGTGTCCTAGAGCTCAGTCACATAAATCAAACATGTGGTCTGAAGCTACTTTCGCAGCAACATTCAAACCAGTTATTTCGGGCTTCCTGCTCTCTGCCCCGGCAAATCCTTATCTGCAGCAAACTCTCCTTTTTTTTTAATCTTAAACAGCATTGACAATCATCACTTACCAATTCCCTTCTTTAGCTAAACAGACATTCCAGCGTGTGTTGTCTGTCACTGGGGTTGAAAATTGGGGAATGGGCTGGAAATTGGAACCATCGAGGATGCCGTCCTGGAAAAAAAGAGGAAATCAAAGTTAAATGAGATCATGCATGCCAAGAGAATGTTTAACCAAAGGGCAAAAAGGAAGCTGGAGATAACAGAGAAGAGAAAACCGCTTAATGTTGTGTTACTGCAGTCTGTTTGGAGTCATGCATGTGTGTGTGTGTGTTTGAAGGAAAGAGGGGGTGTGTTCCTTGTCAATACACATTAAACTGTCATTTTATACATCTGTAAAAGTATAGGTGTGTAACGTCATGTGTGTATTTTTAGGTAAATACACCACAAGCTTTCTGTGTTTGGTGATTTATGAGATCAAGACTACAAGCGTGTGCACAGATGCAATAAAAATGTGTTTTGTAAGAGCCAGGCAGGAATGTGAACACGTTATGTTTACCATGTTTTACTGTGCCAGTCTGAAAAGAGGCGACAGCAGGCACTGCAAAAACTTCATCCCGTAATACAGTGACAAAAATGGAAAATGTTTGAAGTGGTGCAGCACACGATTCACTCTGAGCCTGCGATTGTGCTGAGCTCCAGTGAGGCAGATTTCCCACGACAAGATCACTTCAAACGACTGGAATCCTGCCCCATCCACAGCACTGGTGCTGAGATGACAGACAGACACATGCTTTTGTTTTAACAGAGGACATTAGAGCAGGGGGGGGGGGGGGCAGTGGAAACAATGAGGGTGCAAATCTTTACTCTTTTCTTTACACTGTTTTCAGATTTTTCATGAGACACTGAGAAACTAAACGGAGGGTTCAGAGGTCAGGTGATATATGTGTAATATTTGTGTCAAACTGCGTAAAGTTCTTATTTGACAGCAAAGTATTACAGCCACCAAAGAGGGGAAAGAACTGAGATTAACAGAGAAAACGTCATATTATTACAAGATAAGTGACAGGTTGTAATATTATGAGAGGAAAAAGTTGTAATACTGCGACAGTGTTCAAATATGATAAAAGACAATGTCCTTATATGTCAAGAAGATGTAATATTACAAGCCATATTACAAGAGAAAGTAATAATATTAAAAGAATAAAGTTTATTATGTTGAAAGAAAATGTAATAATATTTCAAAAGCCATGTCGTAATAATACGAGAAAGAAATTATGATTTGCGAGAATAAACTCCTATGAGAGAAAACAACACTTTCAGAATAGTTCATAATATAACAAGAATACATTTGTAATATTACAAAAGAGAAAATCATAACGTTCAAAGGATAATGTCATATTAACCAAGAAAGTCATATTACCTGGAAATAATATGTGTATTAATTTACATATTATTAATATATTGCTGTTATCAGAAGTTAAAATTATAAAGAAACAAAACAAGTTCAGTAAAATCTTAGTAAAAGTGATGTTTGCAGAAAATCCTCTTGTACGTGACGCTGGCCTTTCAGCCGACGTGTCATCTTTGCAGTGATGGAATCACTGAGACAGACGAGCTGGAATGGAGCATGTCTGAATTATGTTTATTCAATTTAACTGGGTATTTATCCTGCAAGGCATTGCAGCCAGCATAGGCTGAAGCGTGAGCTAAGAAGTGGGGCGATCACGAGAGAGCAACGACAGGCGCTGAGTTTCCAGCTCATGATGTTAAAGTCGGGGGGGGGAACATGCAGTGGGCCAACACATGTCAAGGTTAGAAGGCGAGTGCTTCCAAGGAATGGAGGTAAAGAAAGACAGAGATCTCGTTCACATGCACCTTCGAGCAACATGTGTGAAAGATCTAAATTTGTATTGGAAACGCTTCATACAATTACAGCATCTGTGGACTGATGTTGTCCATAAACCTTTAAATCTCCCCTGAAAAGGAATGTTTATAAAATCAGAGACGCGATCAAGTTCCCCAAAAAAAACATGAAGTTGTCAATTTTACACAGGGTGATGTCATGTGAACAGAATACCTGTGGGTGTTGGCCATCTTTTCACTGAATCATTTGGCGCGGCGCGTTATTTCTTAATTCTCACAGCCATGAAACACTTCAGAAAGAATATCAAGCCACGAGCGATATTTTCTGCAAGCAGAAACTAGTTCAAAGACATTCGTCAAACACCCGCCGCACCAACCCCCACCACCCCGACCCCACCCCCACGCCCCAAATCCTCAACTTACTGTCCTGGCATCCAGTCAATTTCCAATTTGCAATGACTTTTACATGATTTTCTTTTTCTTTTTTTTTCCTTACTTGACTTTGTAGCAGCACTCCAGCCCCCGGGGGCTCGTGGGTCATATAATCACTATGTGCAGAGAACGATAAGCATGTTTTAAAGTGAAAATTATCTTTAATTGTGGTGTATGTTTGCGATGCGAGTATGAAATCACAGAAATCTCAATTAGGAGACTTTTGCATGAGTTAAACAACAAACCAATCATACACAGATTTGTTGTGATTCACAGTGACAAATATGAATGGCTTAACTTCAGGTGCACATTTATACATATAATGTATCTATATCAGTATTGTTTAACATTAAATATTGCACATGACCTGTTAATTAATGTCTGTTACTTGTTTCTCCCTTATTAAGGTATGTATATTTCTAATAACCCAATAATTATCATAACTGATAAACATGTTAGACGCCTTTTCTTTCCTGGACCACACTGGATTGCAAACTGCTGCACATTTGACCTATTTACACACTCACACCCTACAGTCCCTGACTGGAACATCAGCGCCAATTAGTCATGTAATCAGAATACAATAAATAAATATCCATAATCAGCCCAAATTACATATGAAAAAATATTAAATTAGATTATAGTTACATTCTCAAGTATTGCATAACTAGAATTTGATTATGTCTCTACAATGACAATATTAAAATGATAAAACTTGATAACCAGATTAAGTGAAGTAAGGCGCGTCTCATTAAGGGTTTCTCAGACAAACGTTCCACTCTCTGGTGGAAAAAAAAAAATGGAAATAGTGTTGAGATGAAGGCTCCAGCAGCAGGAGTCTCCAAAAAGCTTTAAATTCTCCGCAATCTTGACATTATCTCGATTAAAAAAATGTACAACACAAGAAGATGTGTCTAGCAAAGCACTCAACCACTACCACTATTAAACCTGCATTTAATAAACCACTACCACTGCAGAGAAAATGTGAAATGGCTTGGGTCTTCTGTCAGTTTGAATTTATTTTCGACAATTTCCACCACAGGGCCCATCAGGTCATTTGAATTGGCCACAGTACTGTGGTTGATAGTGGCAATAATGGCTTAGCTCATGTTTGAGATGTTTAAAAAAAATGTATGGGGGTGGGGGGGGGGGGTATTTCTCTGTCTCATTTCCTTAGTTTAAGGTAAAAGCTTTGATTTTTTAGTTTTACAAAAGTATACAGATAAGAGTAATCTTTTAATCCAGCGTATTGCAAAATCAGTACTTCAGTCTCTGACTATATTCAAGAGTAATCTGATCCAAATGTGCACAGGAGTTAGCTGCACGGCGAAAGAATGTGTTATCAGCCTGTCTAAGACTTTCGCAGCTCACCTGCTTGTGTGTAAAGCTTAGTAATTTCCTCCAAAGAAACTTTGCACAAACACAGAACTAATATCCAAGTGGTGTGTAGTATGTGTGTGTGTGTGTGTGTGTGTGTGTGTGAGGAGGGATCACTTGGGGAAAAAGCGCTGATAGCAAACATTCACCCTTAAATGTAATTATTTAATCACAAAGCACAGATAAGACATCCGGTAGCCATTATTACCTGAGAAAATATTATGACAAATGTTCTTAATACAAGGTTCTTTTTCCTTCATTATTCGTGGCACTAAAAATATAATGTTTTCTGATGGTAATGGTGCGTGCATCTGGCCGCCTCACTGACAACCGCACGGTTACTTACTATGGAAAACAGTGCTATGATGAATGTGCTAGAGTAAGTCACAGTTAATCTAAAGTGGATTACATGTTGTTTTGGATATACCTTCCTGATGTACTATCAGGAGCAGAATTGCTTTAGTTTCAAAAATTCAGTGGCGAAAAAGCGAGCGAGGGAGAGGCTTTAAAATACTGTCTCTGAGAAATGCAAAATTTATGAATGCCCCCGAACATCTCAGCTTGATTTATGTGAAATAATAATACACTATTTAATGCTTAAACATAGCTCAGAGCGATCCCTGGCTATCAAGATGTACAATAGAGTAATGGGGCTGGAAGACAAATCACCTTGTGGACTTGTGATGCTTATTTAAAGGTGCTCAGGCAGATATATTAAACTATATGTAATTGTACACTAACTCTGTGCTGTAGGCAGAGGCTGCAAACACAGGAGGAGGCTGGTCATAATGCAGATGGAGTGGTGTAATCAATTTGACTCAAGTATCAGCAGCCACGGCAGAGAGGAGGAGGAGAAGTGTGTTGTCATCTTATTTAGGATTGTGCCTTTATTCCTACGTCCCACTTATTCTTCGGGAAAGTGTTCAACTTACTTGCTTAAAGAAGTTAAAAAAAAATCAATAAGACCAGTGAAGAAAAGCTGCCAAATATGCCTGAAGTTGCAATAAATAGTTAATGAAGTGGAAATAATATGATACAAACTGGTCGTTGGTTCTCAGCAGCTGCAGTCGGCCTCGTGTGTGTGTGTGTGTGTGTGTGTGTGTGTTTATCGTAGGAGCAGGTGTGTCGGCTTTGAAGAAGAGGACCAGGTTCAAACAGAACTAGTGGTCACGCCAAACAATGATTTATAATTCTCTGATTGCCTCGTTTAATTAAAGTAAATGGCAGCGCCGGAGCTAAGCCAAACTGTCCCGATCTGATGGATCAGGCCCTGTTTTTTTCCCACCAAAGCAGAGAGGGTAAATAAACAAGGTAATTACAATGGTAAATGAAGCATCTGCGAGCGAGCAATGTGGTTTGTGTGCGGCTCACCCAGGATGTACCGACCAAGTGAACAACAGGCGTTCCCTCGACTTTCTCCTATCATCTTCACTCTGCCTCGAACAGGCTGGCCCTGCCAAGAAAAACAAGGTCCTGTATAGACACCTACTAGGTGCACGCACTCACAGTCACACATTCAGTGACACACCGACCGCAAATCTCTCCTCCCACCGCCATCCCGGTGCACTCATGTACAATTATAGCTACGGTGATCCACAGGTGTTGAATTCTTCTGGCAAGCCATAAAACATCATATGCATGATTTGTGCAGTCAGCCAGGCCTGTAATTTCATTCTCCCCTTTCTTTCATTTTCCCTTCCTGGGCCACACAATTCATTTCCCTGCTTTATGAGAGTGCAGACACCCAGAGAGACTTTCAGGAGGATTACATGCCCCGCGTGCCATGGGGGGTCTGCAGAGCCAACACGCCAACCTAAAGAGCCTTGTCGAACCTGGGTGAAAAGCTATTTGAATTGAGATTTTGAATATTTCAACCGCTCGAGTTATGCTTAATTTATCCTCCTAGACATTTCCAAAGACCCTCGAGTTAAACTATCGACCCGCACACGCTGCGTCAGGTGCTTCCGATATTTATTTTTTCCATTAAATTTTTTTTTTTGGCCCACGTCTGCAGGCCGCTGTCAAAAGGGGAGCCACTGATTTAAGATCGGGAAACATCCCCTCACAGTCCTGCGAGTGTCTGGCAAAATAAATCAAGCGTACCTCACATGGCTCGTGTATTTAAGGCGATATTCATATACACAGTTGGGCCTGATGTCACAGCACGTGGGTTGGTCTCTTGGCAGAGAGCGGTGATGTCCTCCAGGGGAAACTAAACAAACTCTGTCTGCCTCTTTCACACTGTTGCCTAAATGTGATCACACACACACTTCCTGAGTTATATTTTAACACACCTTCAGCATAAACACAGAGGAAAACTATTTGAGTTAAATCATATTAAGTCATATTCTTATCCAAGATACACACAGGTGTATACATACACGATGTTAATATATGTAAGTAACTGCTTCTCATGGAGTGTGTGTATAAGGAGTCATGAATGTGACAAGCTCAATGGGATGAAAGATCCCCCCCCCCAGCTTGAATCAACAAATAAATAATATGCAAACGCAAACCACAGCATTAGTCCCGGTGAGTGATTGACATTTCATATCTGTGATAATACTCCGAAATAATTAAAAACAGAAATCTTGAAAAGGTAATAGCTTCTCAAATCCATTAAGTAGTTAAAGGTTATGAGGAAAAAAAAAACACAGGATTATTGCTCACAGCAAAACTCCTAATTAAATGACACTAGGTAATTTGTTTCTCAATCCCTTTCTCTTCATAAACACAGCGCAGGTTAAATGAATGGGCAATGAAACATGTGTGTCATTTACCGTCACTGAGGAGGCTAGAAACAATCTTTTTTTTTTTCTTCTCCTCCCCGTATTTTCTGTCCATAAGTATTAGAGCAAAAGGCACGAATGGTAGATTGGATAAGGAGGTGCACGGTTCCTGGTCAATTGTTTGTTTAATTACTTTTTCTTTCCTTTTCTTCTAGGCACAATTGCAAAGAGGGATGCTTCCCCCTCCTGGCTGCTCGCAAGAAAGCCACAGACTCTCCTGTCGCCTGCCCTCAGTTAGTCAGTCCAGTGTGTGTGTATATGTGTGTGTGTGTGCATGTGTGCAAGCATTTCAATAAAGATACTGTACATAAACATAACACACGGGGGACATTTAAATGAATGCACAAGAGTTAGTGTTTTTTTGCATTTCAACAAAAAATCTAAATTTCTCAATTTATATTTCTCAAACTGCTGCTTACAAGGGGATGTGAATGGAGGCTGTTATATAGTGCACCTATGTATAGTGAAAGCACTGAGAAGACACAAGTTACTGGCTCTGAAAATAATTACCTGAGACAAATAAAGCATCAACTCACCAAATTCTAATCATTGAACACTGTATATTGGGAAGGAAAGACATAAAAAGTGGAAGCAACAAATGGTTATAAATACTATAATCTGATGAATGTTTTCATCACAAACTGGCAGAGTTCAAGATGTCTGATCAACCGAAAAACTCAAATGGTATTAAGTTTAAACTATAGAAGACCATAAAGGAAAACTAATTTGCTGGAGCAATTGAGATGTTGCTGTTTTCTCTTAAAAATGATCGAAAAAAAGACTTATTTTGTTAAATCAATTAAATATCTAACGATTTCAGCTCCAATAAACCTGGGATTTAATCCACTTTCAATTTGTAAAGTAAAAGAGGAAATGGACTGTCGTGCATTTTATAATGCAAAAATCTGTGTACCAAGTTTCCGTCTCAAGCTGTTGGTACTTTGAGCTCCTGCTTAATGTTTATCAATTATAAATTGATTGTCCTCTGACCATAAAGTCATATCCTGTCTCCTTAATCGCTGCCTGGATTATGTCCAAACATATGATTTGAATGAATGAAGCACGGCACTTATTTTGGATGGTTGAGTCAGATGGCTGTTTTACAAAGCATATAACTGGTTTGCTTAAGGTGAGGGGATTTGGGATTTTTTGTTAAATGTTGATAAAAAACACATTGTGTATGAAGTCCCTGTGAACATTCTCTGATTCAGACCAGACCGATATTTGAATCACTTGAGCAAATTGCATGTTCAACAGAACATGTATACAAATGTATTAAGTAGTATACAAATGTATTAATGTTGCCATAACTACTACTTAAAATTGTTCTGCAATAGGTGATTTCACCAATTGACCTGAACTTGTATCTTAGGAGCATACACTCATCCTCGGCCACAACGTTCCTCCCCAGTCCAAACTGTTGTTGTTTGTGGTTCCTCCCAAAGCAGGGTCATCCCCCTCAGTCTTCAAGAACCTCTTGAAGACCCATTTCTTCCGAAAGACCCTCCTCTTCTCACACCTCCAACACTAATATGCTAGAGAAAGAGATGTTCCCATACCAGTATCAGAAATACATCAGATACTGCATTGCATAGTACACAAATCTACAGTATGTGCGGATTCAATACCACATCTTTAAAGTATATTTTTTCCACCCAGATCAAACTGCCATTTTCTTTTTCCCGGAAATCACTTCTTCTTCCTTGCTGCTTCACAACAGCAGTTGCACTGTTCTGCCACTGGCAAGTACAGCTTTTCGAGCAGCGAAGAAGAATTGATTTCCTGAAGTGATGTGTTAGCCAGAGCTTGCTACAATGTGAGCAATTTTTCACCCTGGTAAGTCCTGGCGATATGTACCATATGCAAGACTTTGTGAAGGGTGGGGCTAGCTTTGCCTTTTAGAACACAATTTGTATCAGGAAGGGAAAATGGTATGGGAACATCTCTAGTGGTGAACAAATACGTCATCTGTGACAGTACCGTCAAACAAATCTTTTGTTACATTTAGAGAAAACATATTTACTTTTGGAGTTTAGTTGTACAGATGTGTATTGTCTAGGAGACAGCGTTTTAAATAGAGAAGCTAATGTGTTCGACCCACCGTACACCTCTTGCCCTCTGACGAGAGAAAACAGATGAAGGGAATTTCTAATGTCCACAGCCACCGTGAACCAGTCGGGCTGCTCTGCTCTCTGGTCATAGTGGAGAGGAGTGAGGAGTGAGGTTGGGGTGCGGGTGGAGGTGGGGTTTGGGGAGGGGAGCTCGAAAAGAGAGCAAGCCTAGCAGATCAAAGAAAATAACATGGGAGAGGATATGAGTGCTTTGAGAAGTAATATAGCCGAGATAGCATCTGTTTTCCGAACCATTGCAGGAGGCTTGAGACAAGCCCAGGGAAAAGACAACGCAGAGCGGGATTCACTTTAGCCGCCCATAAGGCCGAACACAAATGGGTTATTAAGGAGTACTCAATGTAATAACTGGCTGACATTAAAGTGTCTCTTTTTGAGATTATCCACAGCTGGGGATAGGCGCCTCTTCACATTATTCACAAGGGTGTCTGTGTTTGTACGTGTGGATGTGTATTTTCTTTTTAGGAAAAAAGATAAAGAAAAAATTAAAATGCCAACTCAACACTGTACAACATGAAAACAAGTTGTGAAACAAAAAATGTGTTTCGTCTGTTAAAGATTCAAATAAGGACATGGTCATTTCCTGAGTAGTATCTACTCTGCAAGCAAAATTCAAACTGGTTTAAACATACAATATGTAACTTACACCACTAGGGACCTCTCAATCAAAAACAATCACACAATATCTAGTTTAATGATGACGTGAAGTCGCATCGGATCATGAAAGTTGTTGTCTTTACCACCATCGCCAATGAAAATCTACCGAAGGAAACTCAGCGAAAATGATGTTCACAGATGAGGTACCCGAGCACTTATTAGGGCCCGAGCACTGACAGATGTAGGCCCTATTGTAATTGTAAGGCTTATTATTATTATTCAGGCAAATTAATTGGCTTTTTGAGGGCTTTAACATGCTCAAATTCTTACCAAAATTTGCAGAAAGTTAGAAAGTGGTGAAAATTTACGTATTATGGAGGAATTTTCAATGGGCGTCGCAAAATGGCTCAATGGTGCCCCCGAGACCCCCGAAACGTGTTCACATTGACCAATCTTCACAAAAATCGATACACAGGTGTATCATGACCAGCCAAACCAAAAAGTCTATAGGTGCAATTGAAAAAACCTAACAAGAAGCGTGCTATTTTGCATTTAGTGGCCATTTTGGCTAATTCCACATTTTTACTTTGAGAAGTTAGATAGATTTTTCGCCACACGGTCTGACCGTGGCGTGGTGTCAAAGTTTGATTACACGCCATTAAAACATGATGTTCTGGACCATGATTCCTTTGATGCTGAGCCATAAACAAACAGCTCAACTCCTGTAGTGTCAGTGTTAAAAGATCAAAAGAATCTTTAGGTCTTGTTATTATTATTATTTAGGAGATGATAGATTATCAATGAGACGATGTTGTCATAACTCCACTTTGCATTGTCCTATCATCACCAAACTCCTGCCTCATGATCAGAGTCCAAGCTTGAACAGCTCTATGTGTCAATATTCATTTATTTTTTTCAGGCAAAACGCATGAAACGCTTCAAAATATATGTGCTAGGGCCCGCCCAGTGCTGCTTTGCAGTCCTAGACATTTTTGAAATTGTATTTATATTTATTTTTTGATGATGTTTTGAAATCAAATTGTAAATCCCTCCATTAACATTGACAGTCCTCACAGCAGGTGAAGAAGGTAAAGTCAGCTCAGTTGCTGGGGGATGTTGGCGCCGCTGACTTCTTCGGCCTCCTTCACAACCACACAATTTTGCTGACTCCCTACCACAATGAAGCATTCTTTGGTTTCTCCGCAGCCCCATCTCCTTGGGTTTGGGATCAGGGAGAACATTGGAAAGAACCTCTTCCTCAGTGAGCTCAGTTCTGGAAATATTAGGTTTATATCTTTGGAAGGCCTCATCAGAAGTAACCCTGAACTTCTCAAGATTTTTTTATGAGAACATTCTTCTTCTTCTTCTCCTCCCGGAGCTCGCAGTTAAACTTCTCCTGTTTGGTTGCATGACTTTTGATAAGAAGCTTTGAGCTTCTCCAGCTCTTTTTGGAAATCGTTCTTCTTCTCCTTCTCCTCCTGGAGCTCGTTGTTGAACTTCTCCTGGTTGGTTGTATGACTTTGGCAGACCTTCCTGATAAGAAGCTTTGAGCTTCTCCAGCTCTTCTTGGAGAACATTCTTCATCCTCTTCTCCTCCTTGAGCACGGTGTTTAACTTCTTCTGGTTGTATGCATGTATTTGGCAGATCTCGTTATAAGAGGCTTCGAGTTTCTCCGCCTCTTTTTGGAAATAGTTCTTCTTCTTCTTCTTCTCCTGCGTGAGCTCGGCTTTGAGCTTGTTATAAGAAGCTTTGAGCTTCTCTGGCTCTTTTTGGAGAATGTTCTTTTTCATCTTATCCTCCTAGAGATCGCTGTTGAACTCCTCCTGGCTGTTTATATGACTTTGGCAGACCTCATGATGAGAAGCTTTGAGATTTTTCAGCTCCTTTTGGAGAACGTTCTTCTTCTTCTTTTCCTGGAGCTTGGTGTTTAACTTCTCCCGGTTGTTTGCATGTCTTTGACAGACCTTGTGAAGTGAAGCTTCGAGCTTCTCCAGTTCTTCTTGGTAATCGTTCTTCTTCTTCTTCTCCTTCTGGAGCTCGGTTATCAACTTCTCCTGGTTGGTTGTAAGACTTTGGCAGACCTCGCGATAAGAAGCTTTGAGCTTCTCCAGCTCATTTTGGAGAATGTTATTTTTCATCTTCTCCTCGTGGAGAACACTGTTGAACTCCTCCTGGTTGGTTATATGACTTTGGCAGACCTCTTGATGAGAAGTTTTGAGCTTATCCAGCTCTTCTTGGAGAACGTTCTTCTTCATCTCCTCCTGGAGCTCGGTGTTGAAGTTCTCCTGGTTTGTTGCGTGACTTTTGCAGACAATGTGATGAGATCCTCCAACTCTTCTTGGAGATGGTTCTTTTTAGTCTTCTCCTCCTGGAACTCTGTGTTGTACTTCTCCTGGTTGATGATGTATGCCACCTTCAGCTCCTCGTTATCTTTCTGAAGATCTTTTATCTTCTTCCTCTTGATGGTGTTGTTTACCTGAGAGGCGATCTTTGTGGCGCTTAGTGCTTCTGCATTGCTGTACTTTTGTAACTGCTCCAGCTCTTGTTTGGTTTTCTTTCCGCTGATAATGAACATTTCCTTCAGCTTCTTCTGTCGAGACAGCTCTTGTTTGTGCTCCTCCAACTCTTTGCTCAGCTGGATCTTCCCGTGGTATTCTGTACAAAAGTTAGCCTTCTCCTTGGCCAGCAGGTCATTGAGGTAGCTTATTTGCTGAGACATAGAAAAATTGTACTGCAGTATCGTTGCTGGGTCTTGACAAGTCCCCACAAAATGCAAAAATCTAGATTAATAATCGGGGATTCCAGCAGTCCCCTAAATTTATTATAATTCTACTCAAGACCCTATGTGAAATCAGTGAAAATCTGTGAAAATGTAAAATAAATCTTTCGTCTCACATTGTTTAAAACAATGAAACAAACTGTGAATCCACAATTGCCGCTGGTTGGAAAAGTCTTAAATATGCATAAAATATTAGATACAAGTCTTTATTATGTTTAGCTATCTCTGAATTATTTTAATGTTCATATATATATTTGCTAATATATTGGTAATGGATTTTTTACTTCCCACTATCAACATTAGCATCTGCACAACAAGTCCACATAGAACGGGCTCTCAGGTTTTAGTTTTTGCGGACAGGACAGAGCAGGTAAATGAGTTGGTTCGGGTCCTAACCTAAAACTAAATCTAACCCTAACCTTGAAACCAAAAAAATATATAGATAGACATGCACACGTTTATCATAATGATGAATCTGACCCGGGGCAAACAAGATCCCTTGAAATTTCCACAGTGGAGGAGGCAGAGCGAGATTTGAGGCTCCGTCATATATGCTTTCGACAATAATTCAATGACAGAAAAACCTGTTAATGATATGAATTTCTTTAATTTATCATCTAGAGTAGCAGGGCTTCATCTGATTGGCTAAATATATTGAAACGCAGAATGTGAATGCGTGGCCCATCGTACACCATTTATCGCAGTTTTTGCCGCCTACACAAACTAGGGCTACGTTGTAGCATTAATGGGGCTGAGCACAGGCAATTTCAAGCCTGTTGCAGTCGGTGAAGAGAGAGCGATCGATGACCAAGCGCCGGTCTCCGCTTGCATGCGTTTTGCGCTCTGCGGCAAGGATAAACGCTTCACTTCCTGTAGCCAGCAGGTGGCGCTGTGGTTTTAAGTCATGATGTCTTTGTAGATGTCATCAGGTCGCGAGTCTTGTCTTGCATGTCTAGTTTGGACTTGATTGGACCAAATATGTCTGAGATACAGAAGCTTGTGTTTTGATGGCGTGTTATCAAACTTTGATGGCAGGCCACGGTCACAGCGTGAAATCAAATTAAATCTACCCAGTCAGTTTATATCTCCATCTTGTTACATATTAAATCCTTAATGAAGAGGGGAGATAATTTCTTTCATCATACCTGAAAGCACCTTGGTAAAAACATTATCCTACTTTATTTACATTAATCATTCAATTTCTCTTTTTTTTATTATTATTTGCTTATATATTTACTTGTATATTCATGAAAAGAATTATGATTTACATGAAGTTTATGAATAATTACAGTCATTTTAAAAGAGAATTTAGAATCTGAGGCACAAACTCTGTGCAGGACACTGAAGTGGATTGTAATTTTTAGGTTTCATATACTATGTATATCATAGGTCATGCTCCCATATGAGCCTCCTGAAGATTGAATAATGTCCTTCCTGATGCGTGCTGCGAGAGGCCATATTGGATCCAGATTTCTCTTGTTCTAAAGTCATTTTGTTCCCCCTTCATCCCTCCCTCTCCCTGTTTTATTCCTCTCTGTCTCTCTCAGCCCTTCTCTCCGCCCGGCTTTATTTATTGCGGGTCCAGTGGTGTGGTACAAAGCCATTACCCGCACATATGTACCTTTTTGAATAATCAATAAATAATTATTTTATTATTTAATAGGATCGTATGGGGAGAGGAAATGGGTTTTATTACATAAATCCATCACACGTGATGAATGGGTACACTTGTAAAGCTGGACAGGGGAGAAGAGAGAGCGGCTGGACAGGCCTGCACCTGCGCTCGACTCCCGTGCATTGCTGAGCACTTTCTCCATTCAGGGCTGTAAATATGACATTTTTTGTCTCTTTGGGACTGTCAATTGGAGTGCATGGGGAATGGGGAGAGGGGACTGTAAATTCACAGAGATTAATTAACCTTTTACATTTGCGATTCAGCCCTGCATCTTTATTCTGTATGCGGTGACCCCTGTGAGCAGAGGGGTGAGGGACCTGGCCACAGACGGCCCAGGGAGTGCAGACGTCTCATTCCCAATGAGTTATTAACAGAATTTTTTGAATAGATGGAAAAATTGTAGCCTGGCCATTTAGTGTCATAAAAGCCGGGTTGGTGAGGCAGCAGGGGCCTCCCAGGGACAGGAGGCAATACCATTACAATCAAATCTGAGATGGAAGAGGGATTGAGCTGTCCATTCTGAATTTTTATATTGTCGTAGGGCCAGGGAGGAAATAATGCCATCCTGGAGTGTATTAACCTCTGGCTGGGGACAGAGGACAGGGAGAAAGAGAGAGAGGGAGGAAGAGGAAGGAAGCAGGCGGAGGGAGGAATTTAAGATTGGATGGCGGGGAGAAAGGAAAGCTCGGAGAGGGAGGAGGGGGCGAAAAGAGTTTCATGCCTTATATAACAGGGGAAACCAAAGAGGGAGAAGCAGGAATATGAGACGGCTGAGTGACATAGGCATAACAGAGAAAGTAGAGTAAGGAATAATGTAATAAGGGGAGGAAAAAGTGATGGAAATGGAGGGGTGGAAAGCTCATATGGACATGAAAGCAGACCGGAAGGATGAAGGGAATAATGGGAAAATAGAGAAAGTGGAAGAAGAAGAAATTCTACATGGAATGCAGGAATAGTCTATGATATAAGCAATAACATGAGCGATGCCCCTCCATGCCCTGCACTCTACATGCTGCTAACAATATAAAAATGATACCTGGAGAAGATAATGACAATGCTACCTTTTTTCAATGTTTAATTTCTTCATTACTCGCTATCATGGCTTACATTGGCTGTGTCCTCACACCAAGATAAGCATTAGTGGAAGAAGTATTCAGAAACTACTTTAAGTAAAACAATACCACAGTATAAAATTACTTCAAAAGAAAGGATTAAAATAAAGAAGACGAAAAGTGAAAATATATTTTCAGCAAAAAACACTTTTGCGATAATTTATCATAACTCTTTTTGAAAATATTAACCTAAAAAGTTACTGAAACTGATTAATTCCCTACATGGAAATGGTTAATACCTCATCATTTAACTGCAGTACTTGAGTAAATTTACTTGATTACATTCTACAAATGGAGATCCTGTGTATTCACCTGCTTCTCGGAAGTCCCTTTTGAAGTCGCTGTTCTGAAAAAACATAGTGTTTAGAGTGTTTAAACAACACCTTGACCTTGACACCTCTTTCGAGTATTTCCACAATAACATAGAGTGAAGAAAATGGATAAGGTATCTGACATGCAGCTAGATAATAAAAAATGCACATTAATCATAAAAACAGCGAAAAAGTTGGGTGCCAGGCGCTTGTGGGAGATGAACATGTAGTTTGCCAGTTCACATTGAAAAAGCTACTGTTTAGAGACAACTGTTAAATTATGTAATAATTCTTGTTAGTGAAGTGATGACTTCAGCGACTCCTGTACCAAAACTTTCACCATGTGTTCCGACTTGAGATTGCGTTCACATGAATTTGCAGTGTTGGAAAAAGTACATCGAATATTTACTTACTTAAAAACAATACCACATTGTGTAAATATACAAATGATTAAGATAAAGCAAAAAAGTTGACTAAAAGTACAGAAGTATTAGCAGCAAAAGAGCTATTTCATTTGGTATTATTATAATTTGATCAGTCCAGAAATAAATGTTCAGATTATTCTGACAGCACATGAACACACAAAAGAGGTCTCCTTATGATGAGGCAAAATATGATTAGCTGTAGTGGGGAAATTCAAGAGAATGAAAAAGGCAATTGAAAGCTTTTTTTTTTTACTTTTAAAGGAAAAATATATAATATATAATATACACCATTCACTGCATAAGGATATATTATTTGTAAAACACAAACATACATGAGTAAAGTGCAATGGCAAACAATAGGAAACAGTGTCTTTGAAAGCAAATAATTAGACAAACTGACAAGCAATTCCAATATCACACAGCAATAGAACACAGATACAGAAATAAGATGAAATGTTACCGATGAGAAAAGAGCAAAAACAAGATAAAATAAGATAAGATGGTCAGAATAGAAAGTTAGCTCAAATACATAATTTTTGCAGATGTAAATGTGAGTATACAATGTGATCTGAATATAACAATTTTATAAGTTTCGATTTAAATTGGGCAATTCCACAATAACAGGCATGCACGTGTAGAAAAGAAATGTGATTGATGAACTTGTGGTGATGTGCACACGTGCTGGTGTCACGAAACACTTCAACTCACCGTGTGAACTCAAGATGGAGGAAAACAAGCAGCCCTTTAGCGTCAACTAGCATCGCCTCCATCACTTTAACTGTCTTTGCCTGACACCATCTTCTCCTCAGCTGCAGACTCACGCCACCTCACCAGAGTGTCCATCCATTAACCTGTAGCCATTGTGTGGCCCGGCGGACCAATAGCATCACAGGTCAGAGGTCGCATTGGGGCGGAAGTTGTTGGCTGTTTGTGCGACTGCAGCGGGTGCCGGGGCAGCTTCCTGCAAGCTAACCGAGGCTAGCACCTCCCCCCCCTACTCTCTATGTGTGTTTGTGCGTGTGTGTGATGTTTGCCGTGTGTCACTGAAAAGAAAAAAACAAGACGAGGTTTGGAAAACACGAAAGATGAAGCCGGAGGGTCCAGGAAACTTAATGTCGCCTCTGAAGAAGAGGATAAGCGAACGTTGAGAAACCCGGAAGTGGTGTTGCAGGTAGCGAGCTCTCTGTCCTAGCCTTGTTGTTTGGGGTGAGAAATTAAAGGCAGCGATGAGACAAGTCGATACCAGTCATCGTATCATTCGCCTGACATCGATTACTGGCTCGCCGCTTGTTTTAGGGGGTTAATATATGCTAGCTTGTCGTAAGCTAAGGAGTTAGCAAGCGGCTGCTCCATGTAGCTTAGCTAAACGTCATGTTCCTTGTAAAAACATGCTACTCGTGCTAAATGCTCACACTGGTTTGTAAAAAGCTACAAATCGGTGGATGATTAGTTTAAAGTGATGCAGCGGCTCCGGATGTTAAACGAACATAACGTGTGTGAAACTGGACTAATGATGACCACACACTCGTTTCCCTCACGTTTGTATTGAGATCCAGAGCTAATGACACGACATACTTGCAACACACAGGACAGCACATACTGAACTGATAGAGAAGATCTCCACCTGGATTTCACAATGACAGTCAATGATTTCCAGGCATGTAGGGGAAACATGACATCTGCTCTGTCCCATGTGTCATGATGCAGTTACATGCACGTGGTTTATGCATCTCTTAAGTTTGCGATGTCTGCACTGAAGAAACTGTTTACCAGATATTTTATAACGAGTGTCTCTTTGTGGATTATGATTTAAAGTATTGAGTTGGTTTGCATCTAACTTGGTGGAGGGAAGCTGCCGGGGAGGCATCCATCAAATGCTCTCTGTGAATATCTAGACAAAACTTAACATGCAAAACCAATCTGCTGCCAATGATGGGTTGTTTCACACGCCTCTCTTAACCCAATTGTAAGGCCATTTTCCAAATAGTGCATGGCATAACTCACTCAGCTGCCACTTTAACACAATGCTACCAGGACACAGGTTAATGTCAATAAGCTGCAACAGGGCCCGCTTTGACAAAAGCCTGGAACCATCGCTAACCCAGCTATTTACCTTCAGTCAGTGCTTCATGTTAATTAGATGTCCTTGTTTGTTATCGTATGATGTGTGTTGTTTGCGAAGTGTTGCTCTGTTAGTTTCTTTTGCATAGGAAGTGCTTGGTGGGGGTGAAGGGAAATGTGCAGTTATGTGATTTTCCCTTCTCTGGGACAATAAACTAACTAACATTTGAGGAAGACCTGGTTAAAGTAACCGAACCAGGATGTTTTTTTTTCATAACATTACAACATTATTGATCTTGAAAAAGATCAAACATATATAGGATTGTTTGGCTGAGGTGGATCTAGATCTAGACGTGGATCTAATGCTAATCACCATGAAGCTAATCTACAAGAATTACAAAGCTGCTTTTTTAGCTTCTGAGCCCTGTTGTAACTTAAGATCCAAGCTGTGACGTCTAAGATGATCGTTGTAAAATATCTCTCCATGTTCCCACAGGTCTCAGCAGCTTTGAACACAATGAGTGCCAAATATGGCATCGTGAGCTACAACAGTTCACGGAAGCACATTTCCATTTCAGTCCCGTCGTCAACAGAAGTGATGTCACCCCACATAAAGTCTGTGGAGGAGCTGAGGGTTCTGGGAATCAACCTGAGCAACTTCAGCACTGCTACACAGTTTTTGATTTGTGTGGCTGGAGTTTTCCTCTTTTACCTCATCTACGGATACCTGCAGGTAACAAATAACTTCAACACAACACAAACTGAGAGATACTAGATATACCATACTAGAGCGAGTGTCCATGCACATGAACACAACCAAAAGTTTGATAAAATATCTTGGATTAATCCGTTAGAGCTTGTTACAGTTAAGGGAAAGTGCTGGAATGAAGGGTGTGTGTGTGTGTGTTTGTTTTTGCATGGACAGAATTTCACAAGATGAAAGATAGAAGCATGTTATTCTTTATCGGTCCCTCCCTCCAGGAGCTGATATTTTCTGTGGAAGGATTCAAGCCTTTTGGTTGGTACCTCACTCTGATCCAGTTTGGCTTCTACTCCATGTTTGGATTAGTGGAGCTTCAGCTCACACAGGACAAACGCAGAAGGTACAGCCAACAAAAGAACCTGTTCTTTTACTTATTCACCTCGATCCCTGTCACTCGTATGTAACGTTGTTTATCCTGTCGGTGCGGCTCAGGATTTAGTCGTCCGGTCTGCATGTTTAAGGGTCAGACTAAGGATTATTTCTGCATGATCAATCATAAACAAAAATTAACAACCTGCCTAATTAATACAACAAGGTGTTTTATTCTGCCTTTTTCATAACAGCATGCATGTTGCTAATGATAGTGCTAGCAGCCACGAAACAAACATTTATGATTCATTGTTCATTTGATAATCTAAATAAAGAACATGTTTTTCTGTACGTTTTCTTTCTAACATGAGTCGTCCTATTCTGATAATAAAAAACGGATCCGATCTTAACATAACGCTGAAATTACAACCACTTAGCAACTCTGCACGTCCGATGTCTTTTTGCTACTTTAAATCTACTGAAGCAACACTGAAGCTAAAGATGGAAACCACTTATCAACTACCTCATATTTTCCCGTCTTCCAGGATACCAGGGAAGACCTATATGATCATAGCATTTCTGACAGTTGGAACCATGGGCCTGTCCAATACTTCTCTGGGCTACTTGAACTACCCCACACAGGTCATCTTCAAGTGCTGTAAACTCATACCTGTCATGATTGGAGGAGTGTTCATTCAAGGTAAGGGGATTCTACTACATATTTATTTGAATACATACATATTTATTTATTTTTACACGGAACTTATATGCACTTCGTCATACATGTATGAACTTTTGCTTGTACTTCAACAATTCTACTTTCTGGAATATCCCGTAGAACAAGATGTATTTATATTATATCAGATTTTAAAAACATTTTTTATTTTCTTTGGAACCACAAATCTTAGATTCAGATGAAAACGTCATTCTGAATGTCTTAATCCATTTCTGTCCATATATCACTGTACATCATATACACTGGATTGACTTGGAATGATATATAAAGGGAAATTGTTTCTCATAATCCAAGTTCTTTAAAAGAAGGTAAACTGTGTTTTCTTTTAATCGAAAGAATAAAAGAAAATGAAGATTGCATCATTAGTTAATACGCTGATATCCTTTTTTTTGTCACTGCTGGTTGAGCTGACCAGAGAGTTGACAGAGTTGAGTTTTGGAGAAGACTAATCTTAGACCTCATTTCAGCCACTGCACGTGGTTTCTTTGAAGCGATGACCACCTTTCAACTCTCGGTACCTTCTTTTTATGCACGACTGTTGTTTTGTCTGTCAGAGGCCGGTCGGCGGTACTCTCTGTCTCTCCCTGCTCTTGGTTCCGCCTGTCCTTTCATCCTCACGCTGGGCTTCTCAAGGTTCTGTGTCCTCAACGTCAGACATGTTTTCAGCATTTTTCTTTTTTGCCTTTTTCCGTTTCTTTCAAGATGGTTAGATGTGAAGTCCGTGGTCCCTCAAGGGCTCAAGTGGAAAACAGAATTTGTTCACTTAGAATGCAAAGAGGAAAGAGAGTGGGGAGAGAGGGATGGAGGTACGGGTGTAGGTTTGCATCTGATGTGAGGCCCTTCAAAGGCGAGTCAGGGAATCAAAGCCGACCATCGGCAACCTGATGCTGCGTCCCTGTGTCAACCTCAAGGCATCCATCAGTCAGCTTTTTTTGTTTTTTGAAAGACTCCTTCATCCTGTTGTTTTTTTCCCCCTCACTTCTTTTACACCGCTTTTTTGTGCATTGTTACACGCACAATCACTGAAACTTGGAGTTTTGGAAAGTGCCCATTTCAAAAACTTTGGAAAGCTACAATATGACCTGACTCGATGTCAACTTATACAAAAAAATATAATGGGCTCAAATTAGGGTCGAGCTTGTAAAATAATGTCTAAAAATAATTCTAAAGTCTCCTGTTGTAAATAAACCTAGGTAAACCTGTAAGCCATTAAAAAATAACAATAAGGCCAATAATATATTTATAACAATTGTATTTGTTACAAACGAAAATTGTGCATGTGTAGAGAATATTAGTATTGGTGAAAAATAGCTCCGGAGAGAAAAATAAATGCATTTGTTAACATCAGCCAACTTTGTGTGACACTGTAGCTGCAGGTATGAAATCTGACTCACCTGAATCTGATTTGAAAATGATTTTTTACATAGCCCCCTTTTTTTCAGCAAACACAAATCTTTTCTACATACAAAGATGTTGGGATTTGGGGAATTAGTTTTTTCCTGATTACACAGTTGTCATATAAAGATATTGTCTGTGTTCCAGGTAAACGCTATAATCTGGCTGATGTGTCTGCTGCCGTGTGCATGAGTCTTGGACTCATCTGGTTTACACTAGCCGACAGCAAAGTGGCCCCAAGCTTCAACGTCACAGGTAACATCTCCCAGATCCAACAGGAGATTCCACTGGTTTCACATTAATGATATAATACTATCACAACTGACAAAGAAAGACTCGCATCACCCTGCTGTATTCTCAGGGTTAGATTACATGTGGCTGGGCTGTTATAACAAAACTAAGACGTGACTGTGCAGATAGAGACTGCAGGCAGCTGCTGCTACAAGACAGTTTGTTTTATCAGAACAAAAACTAAAGATTATTTTTTCTAGTCGGTCAATATAAAGAATATTTAGTCTTGTGGAGATTGCATATAGAAATAGGTTATACTATATATTTAGTATTATGATGCACGAAAACATAATTTATTTGTATTAAAATCCAAGCAATCTAATATACACGTTGTCTTAAAATATATGCAGTATATAAGTATAAGTGTTACATTGCCTTAACTTATTTTGCCAGCCCAGCTCACCTCAGATACCCTATGTAGGTTATCCTTTATTAATTTCCATGTGTGCATGTTTGTTATACAGGTGTTCTCCTCATCTCCCTGGCACTGTGTGCAGACGCGGCCATAGGAAACGTGCAGGAGAAAGCCATGAAACTCCACAACGGCTCCAACTCTGAAATGGTACACTCTACATACAATATACATGTTTAGTAGATGTATGCACCCAAATATTTGAGATGAATGCAGAATATGGAGCTCAACTTGACTGTTGTAAACCTGTGTGATGTCCCTCACTGAACACATGGTATCGTGTTGACAGGTGCTGTATTCGTACTCCATCGGTTTTGTCTACATACTGACAGGCCTGCTCTGTGTGGGTGGGCTGGGCACAGCAGTGGCATTCTGCTCAGAGGTGAATATAGCCGCGGATAAAACGAGTATGTACCCTTGGTACTTTGTGGAGCTGCAGACAGACTGTGTTATCGCAGATGTCAATTATGTGTCTGTGTTTCTTTCAGTTGACGGACTGGAGCTTGTCTCTTTGCTGAAATCTTATGTTATACAATATGATTATAATAGAGCAAAATGTTTTACTTTTCTTGTGTAGTTGCTTTTTTAAATTAGGTTTATTATATAGAATGTATTATTCTGCATCAGCTGTGTTCATTGTACTTTATTTACTTTTATTTGCCTCCCTCCCAGCATCCTGTGGTGACGTATGGTTACGCATTCTTCTTCTCTCTCACGGGTTATTTTGGCATCTCTTTCGTGCTGGCCTTGATCAAGCTGTTTGGTGCCCTGGTCGCAGTCACAGGTCAGAGGAACAACGTGTCAAGCGTTCTTTTCTTTTTTTTGCCACAGGGAAAAAAGTCGTTACAAATCAGTGCCATTGTTTAAATATGGAACTGGTATAGTTCACATACAAAGATGATCATCTGCAATAAAACAATGCACACCATTTTACAATAATGGTAGTATTTTTAAGATCGAGTGTAGGATATTAAATCTTAAATGCATTTTAACATAAACAGGTTACATTGACCACATTGAAAATACTCCACAGGCTCCAGAGCAATATTTCTTTAGTGAAATTCAAATGAATTTGTGTGGAGCAGATGGACTCTGCATGTTTGGTTGATATAATTGTAATTAATGAACAGAATTTCTCACTATTTCACAGTTACACATTTCTCTCATCACCCAGAAAGTTACCTCTGTGGAGCTTTTGTTTTCTATTTGTAAAGTAGAAGACACATTATCAACTGGCACTGACGGTAACACACATGTTTTCCTCCTTTGCAGTGACCACCGGGAGAAAGGCCATGACGATCGTGCTTTCCTTCATGTTCTTCACAAAACCTTTCACTTTTCAGTAAGTACCGACACCTTTTGACTTGAATCTGTTTTCTCCTTGTTAAAAGTGAGTCTACAGTGTGACTGCTGACCTCTTCTTGGACAAATACAACTTTGTTTGGCATCCCTGACCCTGGTTTTTATGTCCTTAGTCCATTTAGAGACCTTGACTACTCCGCTGCTCTTTCTTCTTGTCCTTCAACGTCTCGCTCACAACCTAAAATCCTCTGCTCTGTCCAAAGGGTCTTGTTTTTCCCAGTACCTCTCCTGCTCTATTTCTCCATCATGACTTTAAACATGCATATTCACAAGACACAACAAACTTTTGGTTGTTCTAATGGCCACCTTCATTCTCCCTCTAGCTTGTGTTTGCCCTCCAGTGAACTCTCAGTCCCTTCCATGACTGCAGTTTACATTTTAACCAACAGATTTATTTTCAGTTCATGTATTATCAGCCAATTACTGGTTTGGCAAAACACAACATTTTGTATGTTTACCTCTGCCACTGCTCAACCAAAACAGAATCTTCTATCCTCCAGTAGCTAGTGGTAGCTTTCCCCAGGTTTGCTGACATGGTGGACAAGTGCAATAGAAATATCATTTACCAACTTAATTGCAGCTGAGTTATGAATATTTTTCATCTGAAGTCTGATTTGCATGAAACCAAAAGAATGCTATGGTTATCTCCACATGAGGAATCAGCTCAATCCTAACCTGTTTTTTACCGAAATATGTGAGTCCAATAGTTTTTTTTAATGCCGTCAAACACACTTAAAAAGGTGATTGATTCCTATCTCTGTGCTAAAAGAGGAATTTGCCTTTGAGTCTTTTTTCTTGCACCAAGTCAAGTTACTGGACACCAAGGTGTCAGGAACCTCCATGTCTTGCCAGTTTAGCATCTTGCGCGATACAAAAAAAAAATCCCTGCTGTTGCACATTGTTCCCAAGATGTAAAAAAAACAATTAGGGCACAAACACTCATGGCTATTTATGTGCCAACTGCCAGAAGTTTGATGCGCATCATAACGTTGTGCCTGAAAAGGTGCAGTGTCAGCGTCTAGACGGGCAAAATAGAGAGATGAAGAACAAATTAGCATGTTTACTTCGGTGACATGTTTCCATCTCTGCCGAATGGAGCCAGACTCGATAAACACCTGGTTGTACTACACAGTCTTTTGACCTGGAAGTGAACGCATATGGTATCCAGTCCCACCGCAGACCAAAGCTACATGTCAGTGGGTTTTTTGACAAGCGGAAAAGGATCTTTACAAAAAAGGTGGACGTCTCAGACCACTTAAGATTTGGATGAGTTGAGTTAATCAACTGAGTGAGTTTGACAGAATCACAGAAAGATTTAAAAGCATCAGATACTGGCTCAGCCAATCCAAGTTAAGATCACTATCTGAAAAGTATTAGACCAAGAAAAAGATGCTCTAAAGGCTCCTATCCATCATTTGAAATAGAGTGAGGCCCATAAGACACAGGCGGTACAGAGTCTCTTTGCAATTTCCACATTCACTGCCAAAAATTCTGTTGCTTGCAAATTGATTCCGACACAGCTACCCTGACATGATATTTTGGTTTCACATAACAAGCAATACCACCATCGGCACCAGAAACATGTCGATTGAGATATGTGTAATTTGAGATATCTGTAAAATAGTTTTGACAGAATAAGATAAATATGTTCACAAGGAGACATTACATTTCGACTAGTCAGAGTTTGATTTACTGATATCTAATCATCAATAGTAGTAATTTCTTTTTCACTTTTTCGAACATTACAGATATCTATACTGTCCACTGATTGAAAAAAGGATCTGGATCTCATACCCTGATTTGCATATACTTTTGGGATATGTCATCCTAATTTGCATGTATTTTTTCAACATGTCAAAATGTAATTTTGAATTTCCAACAAACCATTTCAGGAAATGTCACCCTAATTTGCATCTACTTTTTGAACACGTTTCCTAATTTGCATATTATTTTCTGCACGTCAACATGCCTTCCTCAACTTGCATGTATTTTCTTATGTTCAATTTATCTTTAGAAAAACATACATTTCATTTTAAATCCAGAATTTGCATATTTTATATAAAACCTTAAATAGCACATTATTTCATTCGGTTATTTAAGATATCTACAATTATAGGTTGAGTAGAGGCAGTTCCTTTTTATATCAAAAACTCATCAGGTATAAGATAACTTACATGTTGCCTCTAGAATTAATATAACTATCAGTAGTTACTGTTGCATTTTAGAATTTTGAAATATAGTTCTAAATATCTGAAAACTAATTTTAAATACATTCCTATTAGTTAAGAATTAAAAGGCGACATATCAGTAATTTAATCCTGACTGTGTGTGTGTCAGAGTTGAATCTTTTAATTAGATGGTCCAGGACAGAAGTTTAAAAAATACAGCATTCACTATGAATTTTAATTTATTTAAACGCTACAGTAAAAACAACCACACTAACGTTAATGTGGACTGACATGCTGCCATCTTGGATTGTCACAGGCATCAGTTATATAGTGAAAACATCCGTCTCTGTACAGCTCGCTAAGCCAAAAGGCTGTGATTAGAATATGGGTTGAATCAAAAGATGCAAACATCGTGTTTTTACGCCGTCATAGAAGTAGCCAGATTGTAATTGAGTCTTTGCAACAGCAGTACTGTCAGGAAGTCTTGGGCATGTCGGGGGGGGGGGGGGAGGAACTTAAAAGAAGTTGTGACTTTCCACATTAAAGGGAAATCCAGCACAAAACTAAATCAACATCAACTGTCTTTACAAGGTGCTGAGCGACCACAAACCACCACAGCAGCTGCATTCCTTCTTCAATAGTCATGTTATTAGACTGATGCAACACAGTTTTATTTTCCCTCATGGTGCATTTTGATTATCACACTGGAGAGCAAGAACACATCCGTTTTGAATCTATTTTATACTCATCAAACCAGTCAACGACTTTAAAGGCCCATGCAGAAGCTTCTGCGTTTAACTTAGTTCACCTATGTATACATTCCTGTAGATGAGTGAAACCATTTTCAAGAATGTATATTCCTTCATTAATGTAGCCGTGCATGTGCACAAGAACAGGAACCCACTTTTAACAACATTGGTAGATAGCGCAATAATTAGTCAACAACGCCAATACTTTAAAGGGTGCCTTTAAAACATCTAATAGGAAACAGATTATTTTCATGATCCTCCTGTTGAAACCTACTTTATACTGCATGTGCAATTATTACGTCACCATTATCCAATCCCTTTTGAAATATCTAAACTATCCATCATCCCCTCTGCAGGTACATCTGGGGCGGCCTTCTGGTGCTGTTCGGCATCTTCCTGAATGTTTACAGTAAAAACAGAGATAAAATGAAGCTGCCCTCCATCAAGGACCTCAAGAGCTGGCTGCTCACTGGAAAGAAAGTTCAATTTCTTTCACAAAATGTATAGGAGGCGCCCACAGGCATCGTGGAAGTCGTGCAGAGGCAGACTATACGTCTGTTCAGACGTAGAGTTGCCCTCCCCTGTATCAGGGGGATATGCTGAGCCCTGTGCCTGAGCCTCATCACCACCAACACTGAGCCACGGATGGGTATACAGGGTTTGACGACCAATCAGCCTCAGCAATGGATGACTTGATATAATTATGATGGGTGATGGAGTTTCTGTATCCTGTCTGTGTAAGTACACCACCGGTGTAGAACCATCTGAAACGACTCTTATCTGCAGCAGATTGAAGGAACTGTAACTGTTAAAGGGGATCAATGGCTGAAGGGCTCTTAGAAAGCGAAGCCTCAGAGCCCCGCGGAAATCATTCCCAACGTCAAGGAGGACAACACCAACAACTTGAGGACTCTCCAAAGGGAAGCCTGCGCCTTAGCAAACCAAATCGCACAGTTTTGCACTGGAAATGATGTGTGCACTAAAATCCTTGGAGAAAAAAACTAACATTTGGAAGGAAAAGGTCTGAACAGACGTGTTGTGTCGTGTCTGAAATGAATGTTCGATCCTCATCCTTAAAGAAAACACACCGACAAAGACTTGTTTGTCTCCGCACAAGCCAGAACTATGACAGAAAATTGATTAAGATGATATTTGTCTTTATGAAAGTGGCGTTTTTCAGAGTGGATTTGTTAGATGACTCTAATAGAAATCATGAAAAATATTTGTTGTGTCATCATATGGGGACCTTTAGGGGAATGTGATCACACTGTACATCAACTACCATTATGTTAATTACATTTTGGGGTGAAATACTATGGCTCCTTTTGACAATAAAACAGATTGAGATATTCATTCATCACTCATTCGTGTGTGTATATTAATTTACTATTGTTGTGGGGACTTGCATCTATTTACATCTTCCCTATGGCGACAAAGTGTACATCATTAAACCTCAAGGTGAAGACATGTCTAAGGTTTGGGTCTCTCGCACTTGCCTCTCTCTCGCTCTCTCTCTCTTCCCCCTCCATCCAACCCTTATCCTTTCCCCTTGCACCACTTGGGAGAAGAGTTGAAATGTTGCCAAACTCTGTGTGTTTATCCATTCAGAGGCCTCGGGCCTGTTTGATTAGGAGTCCAGGAAAAAAACAACGATAGCACTACTAGACAGAAAATAAACACAAGTCTTCACTCTTCCAGGGCTGTTCTACGCATTTGGATCTAAGCAGTATTGTGTGTGTGTCATTCACATGAACGCCTGGCTGCACTGTCTCTTAATGGTGATGAAGCTCACACCTGCTTCCTTAGCAAAAAAAACCTAAGTTTTATATTTTTCTTTGTTCTGTTCCCTCGTGAGTGTTTCTAAAAGTAACACATTGACTTTATTGTGTAGTGAGCAGGTGATTGCACACTGAGTGCCAAGGCCGTGCTGTCATTTGACTGATAACACCTGTGCACTTTGCAACGGCTTTCAATGGGGAAGATACAATCCAGTGCATTTGTCCTCCTTCACTGTTTTTCATGCACATATTCCTGTTCAACATTTGGGCTATTTTAATGTGCAGCATTAGATATGATGACAGTAGGTTGTAATAGAGCTCAACAGATTGGTGCCGGAAGTAAAAATCTTATTCAATATCTAAATAGAGATTTTCGTTATCAACAGTACCATCTTAACCATCCAAGGTAGACCACCACACCTGCTACAAGGCTGTGAAACAATGTTATCTGCTCCTGTAGAAGCCACAAGTCCAAATGAGACCAACTGCGTTCTAAGAAAAACAAGATTAATTTGCAGTGTAAAGGAGAAATACTGCACTACCCACAATCCTCAGGTGTATCTCTGATTGGTGGAGCTTGCTGTCTCCATGGAAATGTTTACCCCACTTGGAAAAAATCCTGTGAGCTATGATCAGCTACGATCTGATTGGGTATTAAAACTAGTTTACGACCCTTAATAAACTGCTATATGGCTACAAGACACATACTACACCACATCCTAACACTACATTAACAACAGGCTTAAATTAAAAAAGAAATACGCTTGAAGTCGTCAGAATGAGGAAGTTAGCAAATGTTTATGGGATGAGTTCCTTCACTCTTAAAAAAATATGTACACAGTCTTGAACCATTGCCTTTCTTTTCTATTTCCCAATATCTGTTGTGCTCAGAATCAAATGTTTTGGATCATATCGCAGCTTGTGGGTTTGGTTCCAGGTTTAAAACTCTTGAAGAGCAATGTGAAATTTACCTCCGGTTCCAGAGTCGTTATAAAAGTGGACGGTCATTACAGCTTCATTTTGACATTCTGTAGTTTACACTGTTGGTTTAATCAACATATGTTTTGATGGTAAACGCGTTAGCACAGAGTCGTACGATAAAGGGCCGACCATTTATACATTAAATATGAATTAGTGTTCTGAGGTGCAAGGTCGCTGACTGATGAAAACTGCTGCCTATTGACCTTGGTTGGAGTCTTGGAGTCTTCCCTGCTGAAGTGCCCCGGAGCAAGAACCCAGTGCTTCTGTACCATCTGCTGACCCTGCAGGTTGACATTCAATGGACCTAAGCAGGTAAGAAGGGAGATTTCCCAACATATCGTTTGGGTTTTACTCCATCGACTTTCTCCAATACCGAAAAACCCCGATCACAGGAAGGTTTCCGTGGCCTGTGAAAACGCTGGAAATGTTCGAGAAGTCTTTTGTCCTTGATGATCTCCCTGTGTCGGTGCCATGGCACGGTGTGAAATGACAGAGACGTGCCAGCTCAGCGGGCGGCGGCTGTGTGTGGCGCTCCCTGTGATCCTAATAGAGGCCCAGATATGACTGTCTCTCTTCTAGGCAGGAAACCTAATGCTGGGCCAATTAGTAATTTGGTATTTCATAAAATCTGGCAGCTTGTGTGTGATGACAAACTGACATAGATCCGCTTTCCTTCAGGGAACCTTTGGCAGTACAGCAGCACGCACACACACACACACACACACACACACACACACACACACACACACTGGCGACTGCTAAGTTTTTCTTGCACAGATTGGAAGCGTGTAACTCAATTGAAAACAGAAGAGAAGGTTTGGATGCTTCTCGTTTGGCTGCAGATTCACTTTTCACACTCGCACAAAATGGGGGAAAGGATTTGACACAAGATTTTGTTATTAATATTACACAGTGTTTATATGATTGATGACAAATGAGACAGTTCATTAGAGGCTGAGAGGTCACGCTCCCCCGTTAAAACAGTTGTTTGTCATTATGAACACCTTTTGATGTGCGGTTAATAGCGCCGCCTCATCGCTATGGGAACGACTCTCCTCCAGCTCCCTGAAAGGTCATTATGGGATGGGAAAGCCCAGTTGAACTCGAGGCACAGGACATCATTTGTCTTTTAGCACCACCTAACAAAGCAGGCTGACCCCGGTTAGAACACCAAACCACACAGGCATTTACTTTCCACTGAAGTCAGCTGTTTTCTTATTGTTCCAGAAAAAACTTTTTATATCATAAATTGCTTTAGGTGTTGTAATAAAGCTGTGATATCAAAATATGTGTGGAATTTGTGTTTTAATAAATGTATATAAAGTTCATCATCATCCAATCAACTGAAGGACTGCTTTAAAATATGCAAATGCTATATAATGTGATCCGACCTCATAGAGCTACAGTGCGGAGAACTTGCAGCCCATTCATTATGGGTGCAGTCTGTTCTTGGGGAGGGATACACAGCCACTCAGAGACACACACAAACACACACACACACACACAGTGGCTGAATATTGTCAGTTAAAAGCATCTGTTAGTATTTAAAGAGCGAAAGAGTAACTTCTTATATTTTTCTTTTTGAATCTCTGCTTGCCAATAGTTAGATCAGATACCATTGTCACGTCTGTGGGATAAATAAGACAGTTCAGCCCATAGTCTGTAAACAGAGATGTACGACACGACTGCTACCCAAAAGTGAAGCCAAAGCTTCTCGATTGGCCCCATGGCATATAACTCCCCTCCTCTAGGTTATCAAGTTGGACATGTATAAACTGAAAAGCCAAAAATACAGTAATTATTAATGCTATAGGTGAAATGTCATGATTGACAGCTGACACAGACTTGTGATGAGTCGAGCGTGTTTATCAGTGGGACCTTTATATCGTAGCTCCATCCCTCCAGTCGATTTGTTGTGTCTCTTTGCAACTGCCATTGGCAGAAGTTGAGAAGAGTTCCACTTTTCATTTCGGAGAAGGAGGCACCAGCCAATCAAATCCTGTTTAAACAAATGCTCGAGCACAGCCGCTACCCAATCAAATCATTTACTTTATATTCTGTTGTGTATTCAGCTGGTTGAGGATTTTATTTCCCGTATAATTCTCTTCAGCATCGTATTGATAAGTAGGATGGCACGTTAGCATGAAAGCCGGCCATGTTGTACGTCCCAAGCATGAAACTAATTGTTGTCTTTATGATGACTACTTTTCTTTCTTCTTCGCGTATATCCGTTGCCTTTATTTCATTCTTTCCTGGAGTCCATCTCTCCTCATTTCCTTTCCTTTCCTTCCTTCCTTCCTTCCCTCCATGCACCCTCCACATCAGCCCCACTCCCCACCTCCTCCTCCTCCTCCTGCTACCTCAGACTCATTACACCCAGCCACCCATACCCCAGCCTCTGCGAGGAGCTCTCCTCATATAATATGATGGCCATCTGCTAGGCTGAGCCGCGCTTCCCAAAAAGCCCCGGGGCTAGATGTTTATCTATCGTCCCCCCCCTCGCAAAGTCCTTTAAGGATGCAAAACATATCAGCGATCATCGCCATTACAATTAGCACAGGTGCTGTTGAGCTGTAAAGTGATCAGGAGAAATGGGAGGAAACATAATTGAAGTGGATTAGAGCGGAGAGGTGGGAGGGAGGGAAAAAAATGAAATAGAAATTCTGGAAGGTTGGACAGCGGCCCTTCGCTACGCTGCTGTTTGAAATTCACTGTGCTGTGATTAAAACTGGTGCAGAGCTCCGGTGGAAGTCCTGGCAAGGAGTTTAGAGTGTTTTTTCTTTGCAGCTGTTTAGTATTTTCCAGCACGGCTTCAGTGAGTTCAGTTGTATCTGTCTGAAATATGGAGTTGGAGTTTGTGCATTGTATGAACAAGATCGTGGCTTTGTGTACATGTGCATGTACGTTTCACCTCATGCATTTCACCTAGGAGCTTGTGCATTACCGTTTCTGTGTGTAAATTGCACATGTCTTATTATTAAGAGTGTGACATGACAACCTAAACCTTATTGTATTTTGCAGAAAACATTTGTTCACATGCATGCAAATTCATGTAGACAGTGAACAGACACCGTCTCCCACACCGCTTTGGCAGCTGCAGCAGGGCCGGAATATGCCGCAGTAGTCACTCATGAGAAGAGAAATTCTTAATAATAAATATCTAGCCAATAATGAATGTGCTGCCGGCTGCACTTGTCTTGGGGGCATAATATCTAATTTCCTCCCAATGTTTCATATCTACCTACTCCTGCGTGTCGACACAGTCCATCATTACACCCCAAATGCAGGTTCCTATCACTTTTATTTATTTTTCAAATCAATATATAAATCAAAGCCCCGGACAGATGAGATCCAATAAATTACAGATTGCCGGACAAATGCAGAATGTTCACCGTGTAGCGTGAGGTGGGAGATTCCCATGGGTGCTGCCTGGCCCGCGCCGCGTGCTCTGGGAAAATCTACTAAATGTCACAATAAATCACGGCTAACTTGAATATTACTCAGAGCTGTTTTTAATACAAAAGGAAAAACTCATCCGAGGCCTTATCTGAATAAGTTTTCCTGTGATCATATTGTATTTAGTTTTATTTTAGTTTTATTGCCAATTTAGCATCTGCGGTGGAATCTTCCGGTAGTGAGAGATCCCATTCTGCATCCCTCATCACCAGGCTAAATTGAAGGGGGATCCGGAATGGAGCAGCAGAGCTACAACCCTCCGTACACCAGCCACAGTATGTGAGTCACCCCCCTCCTATTTCATGCTCAGCCACATGGAAAAACTAGGAGGGTTGGAGGAAGAACGGGGGAAAAACAGGGGCAAGAGGACGGAGAACCAGGTGAAACAGAGCATAGAGACCAGGGGAGGGGACTCGGTGGCCTCGCAAACCTGCGGCTGCCACGTTAAATCCTCTGTGTGGACTCAGGCAGGAGCAGGGGGATAACCAGTCAGCTCGGGCACGGGCCCATAACATGAAGGGTGGGCTCAGAGGGCACACACACACACACACACACTCAGAGCTGTACCTGAGCGCGGCGGTCATCGCTATCAGCGGGGAATATGCTACCATCAGTCCCCATAACATCAGGGCACACCTTGGCGCTGACATCACATGACATGCATATGTGCGGAGGCAGCGTGAGGCGATAGCAGGCCGGGCAGAAGCAGGGGTTTGAGGGAGATTCCCAGTGACAATGGTCCGGTGGGGGGAGAGGAAAGGGAAACAGCAGGCCACCTCGGCTACACGGTGGGAACACGAGGAGAGGAGACCGAAGAAAAGAAATGTCAGGTTGCTGCATGTTAAAGAGTGTAAAATAGAAATCTGTCTGAGTAATGGAAAACAATAAATAGTCACACATTATAAGTAGTTATTGTTTCAGCCATGTTGCTAATATTGTCAAACTGGGATACATGACTGCCCCATACTTAGAATTTAAACATTATTTAATGTATTCATCATATATGGCCCATTAGAAACTCAATTAAAGCCGCAAATAATGATGCATTTCAATCAAGATCAATTTGATGAAGCTGCTTATTCTCCCTGTTAATCAGTTTTGTGAAATTTCCGGAAATAATGAAATATGACCATGAGAACCCCAGCTGAAATATTTAAGATGTAAGAGATATTAGATATTTAACTCTTACTATCACCTGAGACAAAGTTAAGCAGCGAATTCCCACCACTGAGAAGCTGCAGCCTTCTTAAACTTCTTAAACTTAATATTTTTTGGGGGGGGTTAAACGGCTAATTCAATGAACGCCCTTCACAGCTACAGACTATAGGCAGTATGTATATTTGTGCGGATGGAATTGGTTTCTCTGTCTCCAGAGCATCTGAAATGGAAACGCTGCCCAGCTCCGAGCAGAAAACTGTCTCCTGACATCAAGTGTGAGTTTTTTCCTCTCCTGTCTCTGAAATCTGCAGATCTTATCAAGCGGGATCGGACTCTCACAAGGTCGGGTGTCCCTGCTTTTGGTGGAGATTTGAGCAGCATCATTGGAGTCGACACTTTGCATTAAAAATCTTCAAATTCTTCCCACAGTCAGAAGAAGTGGAAGTGGAAGTGTGATGTTCACGGACACTCTATTCATCCCATCAGTCTCAGAAATCCTCTTAAAGAATTTGACCATGTTTTCTCTTTGACTCAGTATTATATCCGTGACACATGGGTCTTTGCACAAATACATTTAAGAAGTGCTGAAGACCTGTAGAGACGAGAGAACTGTGACGACTGTGGATAATTACTTTCCGTCCAGCCTATAGCGAACACTGAGAAGGACCAACAAGTCTTTAACAACAGGAAAATAAACATAGAGCTAATAGCGGAATGGATCACAGAAGACTGCATTCAATTTTAGTACGGATCCAGATGAGTTTCTTTTTTACACTTTTTTGAACAATATGGATTTCTTAGAGATTAATTCATGGATCTTGATGAAAAAGGAGAGCAATATTTATAAGGGGATTGTAGGGCCTTGGTGGAGGTTTACCTTCTAGTTAATTATTTTTAAACTATTTTTAAGATCAAATAGTTAACTCAATAATCGTTATCCCCTGATGTGTTCCAGTGGTTAATCAAACCATAAAACTTTGATTATCCAGATGTTAAAGTGCAACAAAATATTGCACCTTTATTTTACATTTCATTACAAGTTCTGACTCGTATTCCAAAACAGTTACTCAGAAAAGGGCAAAACAAAATTTCCAAGCCAGAATACCAACCCCCCCCCCAACAGTTTGACGTTTCAGAAACAATTACATACAGTATGTTTAAACGCTGCGCTGGGAAACAAGCCCTCATTCCAAAACAATAGCAAAGCAGAAGGCAGTTGCTCTAATATGGTGAATATAAAGAATAAATAATCCAGTTGTCTGCGGTGCCCAACGCAAAGCAATTTAACGCATCAGTGGCAGCCACCTATTAATTTCCTGTGGAAGGAGCGAGGGGAGAGCCTGGGAGCAGTGATTGGAGGGACGAGGCCGCCGCCGCATCATGCATCACTTTTGTAGCCAAACAAAGACACACATGCAAATAAATGTAAACGCACACACTCGCACACATCATAGTAATCATGCCTTTTTTTTTCTTCCCACAATGTCAGTGGCTGTGTGGGAGAGACGTGACACTATGGGCCTAATGATAGTGAATTAATAAGGAAACCCTACAGATAGAGGGGCCCATATGTGACTCTTGTCCTCAGGGTGTAGCATCCATAATGGGTCCCCGAGACCGGCCTCACCTCTCCTATGCATTTGCTGGATGTAAGTCCACTTTAATAAGCTGACCCCCCTCCCCTGCTTCCCAAATTGCTAAAGAGGGCCCAACAGCACCGATGTCTTTGGCACTGATCCAGGCAACAACACCGCTTTCGCCATGAGGGAGGAAGCGGCTGAGGAACTATAAATCCACGGGTGTTTGGACGCAGGACAACATCCATCCCAGTGATTACTGTGGTGGCAACAAGCATGCAGGAGCAGCCAGGAGGAAAAAAAACACATCTCATGTTTGATTGTAGAAATACCACTGCTGAAGTTCCCATTGTGTTTTTACTGTCAAAACCAAAGTGTGTTCTTAAAGATGGATGAAGCGTGTCCAGCTTCTCCCACAATCCAGAAAGAAGCCATCTTGCAGGAAGGAGCAGGACCCCAGCGCTTACCTGGAGCAGATGAAGAGAAACACACCTTCATGTAGCTGCAGCACCGTCTGGATGAAGCTGAGCAAACAGCAATGAAAGGAGGCAGGAAGCAGGTCCAGAAGCTCGAGGCTGGAGTAAGTGATACAGAGTTAAGAGATGGACATTTTATTTGGCCCATTAAACTGTATATAAAGTTGACGACATTGTGTCAATTTCTAAAATATCCAGGACTTAAGTCAGACCATCTTTCGTAATAGGAGCCAGAGTTTGCGTAATAGCGATCGTGGGGCGGAGCCACGGTAGAGAGGTCAAACCAAATTTACCGTTAAAATTTGCATTTGAACATCATTGTGATAGGAAGTACCAAAAAAAAGACTTGCACTTAAAATGTTTTGTTCCAAATCCCACAAATATGGAGGAGGCTGGATTTATGAGCTATACTGCGGCCAGCCACCAGGAGGCGATCAAGATACTGTGGCTTCCCTTCATGGGAGCAATCGTGTCGTCCATCTTTATATTTAGTCTATTGTCATAACTTCCCTCTTATTATCTTTAAATATTTTGCTCAGGAACAAGTTTACCAGCGACCAATTTCCTTGATAGAAACCCAACTCCCCCTCGCTGCCACTCTGCTCGCTATTCATTTGACCTGTCTCCTACAATCAGTGTGTTTTGTCTGAAGTATGGTATTCCATTATCGCCATTGCCCATCATTACTTTACTCTTATTACAGTCTGGGGGACATTCAAGATAGTTCAGAAGAGCTGTGGATGAGGGACAAACACACCGAGTCGTCTCTTTTTTCCATCCAAAAAAGAAATGTCTTTCTTTTGGGGGGGGGGCGGGATGTGCCCCACAGACATAATGTCTGTGTTTTCCTACAATTAATTAATGGGTCCCCAGCTAGTTAGCAGTAGGCAGCACTTGTTTCACCGTGACGAGTGGGAGAGGGCGAAAGGGGTTGGAGCCTGGCTCGCCTCGGTAGCTGCAGGCTCTTAGTTGTGAGCCACTGGATTTGGACTATTTTTAACAAAATCTTTTTATGGATAGATAAATCTGATTTTATGCACGAAGAGTCTCCTGGGTTTCAATTAACTGGGGGTCATGCTGTAGATCTATCACACACACACACACACACACAAAAAAGAAAGAGGGAAGAGGAGAGAGAAAGGAGAGGGGGAGAAGATGAAGAAGAAAGAGAGGGGAAGAGGAAAGCCTCTAATTAATGCAGTCTGATTAAACATTTGTGAAATGCATTATCTGCCCTGTTTAGATATTTTTTTCTTTCATTTATGTTGGTTTATTTATTTCCTGAAGAGCTGCAACTGCCTAATTGATTGCTGTTTGTTTGTTTCCTGGGACAATGGGAATTATTAATGCAAAAAATCTGCTTCCTTTTTTCACTGCAATTTGTCTTTCCACCAATCGACGAGTGAGAGAAAAATGTGTAATTGCGATGCTTTGTTCCGAGTCCTCTGGGTGCCTCTTGAAAACACTTGCCTTGAAGTTCAAAGATGCAGGGGCGGAGGAGGAGGAGGAGGAGGACGGAGGCGGTGAGGAGGAAGGGGAGAGGAGGGGGGGGGGGTCCACATTTCTACAGGTGACTCCGGAAACTAATTCGATTTGTAAAACACGCATGGCGAACGGCTCTGCGCTGCACGGCCGAGGTGGATTTGGCGTCCGGATCCTGATGCGCAGCTCTAATCATGGGCCACGAGGCATGGCGAGTCGCTACACCTGAGGAGAGTCGAGCGTAAAGAGTGTCAAGTGTGCGGGGGGGAAGAGACAGAGCGAGAAAAGGAGAGCGAGTGGGAGAGGGGGAGAAAAATCCATAATAGATTAAACAGCGCTTGGTCAAAAACGCACAGCGTGATGTGTGCGTCTATCACCTCCGCACTCCCCCTGTCTCACTGAGATGCATATTTCTTTCACAGCCAGCCCAGCTCGCTCATTGTTAAAGTACCCACAGGGCATTTCTTAAGGGTTTGTGGACGCTTACATGGACACACACACACACACACACACACACACACACACACACCAGTTCCTCCCCCATCGCCGCCGTGACATTTGTCTCCCCATTCAATTCTCAGCGTGTGCAGCGATAGCAAAGTGTATTAAGTCCATCTGTTTTTTTTCTCTGTCTCTCTGCTTTGTGCGAGAATGATTCAGTTCATCAGAGCACGGAAACACACTCATATACTTTTGGCTGAAACGCGCACACACACACACAAAAAATGCCAGACCAGTACAGTTCCATTTAATTGTACAAACCATGAACTGTCAGTGCAAATAGAAACATTTGTGCTGATTACACAGTCCTTTTTTAAAGCTGTGTCAGTGACAGATTAGTCTTTAATTACCTTTTTATTATCTGGGTGCACTCCAGCATGGTACAAGAAAGATCCCAGTTAGAACCTGGTCCGTCCGGGGTAGTTCTATGTGATGTTTGCATGTTCTCCCAGTGTCTGTATGTGGGTTTTCTCCAGGTGCTCCGGCTTCCTCCCACAGTCCAAAGACATGCAGATTTGGGTTGGATCCATGGGAGACTCTTAATTGACAAGAGGTGTGAGTGTGAGTGTGAATGGTTGTTTGTCTCTCTGTGTCCGCCCTGTGATACTCTGGCGACCTGTGCAGGTTGTAGCCCAACTATCAGCTAATGTCAGCTGGGATTGGCTCCAGCTCCCTCCTTGGATGGATGGATGGATGGATGGATGGATGGATAGATGGACTGGTAGGGGTGGTTGTGTAATGTGGGACACCTAAACTCCTACCAGTTTATTTCCTGTTCTCCCAAAATTTTGTCAACAGGACATTTATTATAAGTAAGCATGGACATCATGTGACCGAAATCACATGACTTCATGAGGGTGATGTTACCAGAAGGGTTGGGGCAAGTCTCTATCAGAAGCTCCCCCGTTGAGTTTTACGACAAGATCAATGACATAGGACTCTGACTAGATTAATGTGTCGGATATCCATCTGTCATAAATAAGATAATGTTATATTTTTAATCTAATATTATATTTGTTATGAATTCAAGCAACACAATATGCATCAAATGTGTTTTATTTTTCAAATTCTTTTTAGTTTTCCGACTTTATCAGAGGTATGATTGATAATGTGAGACAGCATACGTTGGGTAATCATGGACAGTCATTTAATTTCTCCTAATGCGGAAATATACATTTAGTGATTTCCTAAAGTAAAACAGAAAAGTTGTGCAAGGAGACAGTTTGAAAATAAATCAAAAGCCATATGACATGGAAGAGGGACTTGTCAAAGACCTGTCACCAAAAACGTTCCCTCTTTCTTTGCTTCTCCCTGCCAGTGTTAGACAAACAACTGTGTTTAAAGATGGCCGATGCCTCATTCTCATGCGCAACCAGGACTTGGTCAATCTCAGCTCAACGTTGTAAAGAAGGAGCAGGACACCAGCACTCACCTGTAGAGCATATGATTCAAAACATGGAGCACATCATGAATCTGTCTCAGCTGTCAATCGTGTAACTTACCTGAAGGACTTGAACAAACAGCGGTGTTATAAGAACTGACAGAAAACCTGTGTGTGTGTAACTTCTGAGTTTGACTCATGTCCCATCCGCTAACATGGAGGAGGCAGGATTTACGAGCTATGCTGCAGCCAGCCACCGGGTGTCGATCGAAACGCCGTGGGGAGCCATCATGTCGTCCATCTTTATAAACAGTCTGTGCTCTCTGTTGCTTGGCCTCTGGGTTCAAGATGCTCGAGGAGGCAGCAGCATGCCCACACAGCCAACCTAACTAATTAGAGATCCAACCTCAATGAGCACTCTCTCACTCTCCGTCTTTCTCTCTCTCTCTCTCTCTCATGCACACACATGCACACTCACTCTCTCCATAAGCGTGTGTATCTGGGCCCAGAAATTACTTAATATGATATATTCACATATTTCTCGCAGGAGCGGCAGGAGGAGGGTGCTCGTTGGAGACAAATTATCCAAATTAATTTCTAATTTAAATCCTATGGCTTTTATTATGGGCTGTGGGCGCCCTTGCTACAGGAGACACGGCGAGGAAGAGGGAATAGAGGCGAATGGAGAGAGAGAGATAGGGGAGTGAAGTCGAGGATGGAAGGATGGAAGGAAGGAATAAGAGGATGCTTTAATAACCTGGGCTGTCTCATGCCCACAACTAAATGAAGAAAAAAAGACACAGGAAAGATTTAACTTCACATGGCCGGCTGAGCTCAGCACAGCTTAATTCAGCCATGAGACAACGTCCCCCGAGAGGAGGACGGGAAAGAGGGGGAAAATGAAAATGGGTCTTAAAGTTTGAGGCGTACTTGTAACTCCCCTTTGCCCTAATTAGCGGCCTCACATCCTCGCTGAGCCTGAGAGGGAGTGGAACCCAGTGGCCATGACCACGGGTTAATCTGCACACAACAGCCCGAGGTGCTCATGGGAAATGTAGGCCTGAAAGGGGAGATCTTCAGACGTTCAGTGACCAATTAGGACGCCTTGTTTTGGTCAATTATATTACAGGGATTGGACAACATCCTTATGCCCATGATGTATTGCTGATACTGAGGCTTAGCTGCAAATCTTCCTTGCAAGGGCTTAGACGAAATTATTTAATAATAACACATGATTATAGTCTTGTAAAGAAATTTTGAAATAATCAAAGAAAGTGTAAAACTCTACTTAAAGTGCATGTGGCATTGTGTAACATTGAGGTCAACAGGCTTGTATTACACTTTGATTTTAATAAAACAAAGCCCGTGTCTGGAAATCGAGTTAAAACGGAAAAACTGACGGAGCCATCATGCCTCCACTGCTGGTGTTATTAACCATTGTGCTGTATTGTTCTACGTCCCTCACTGTCGTATCAGTGCCAGCATGCATTTGCGTTACAGTGTTTTCATTCTGCGATTGGAGCTCGGGATGATGAGGTTCTGTCGGACGTTATTTCACATAAAGAAAATCTGAAGCTTAAACGGAGAGATTACGCAACGTAAATCTAATATTGTATGTAGCAGCAACATTTCATCTTAAAACTCTTGTTTCCCAACTGCGAGTTTTCCTCCTCAAAGAAGAAAATTATAACGACAACTTTGTGCGGTGAAATCCGGGCCCTTACTATGGGGGCTACATCAGTATGTAATCAACGAGTGCATCAGTCATTGTATTCCTTGTTAAGCTGCGTTATCCACTGACGCGCCGTGCGTCACGCGTGCTCTTGTAACCGCATGTTTAATCGCCAATATACCCGGGAGCCTTCAGCTTGTTTCATCTAATATCAAATAATAGCACAGTTCGCCGTGTGATGAACAAACACCCGGGTTCCAGACACAACGACACGCGCACACAGCCGCACAGCCACAGCCTCCGAACATGGCGTTGCAGAGCGGCGGCCATGGACACGTCTCTGCTGCCTCAGCTCTCGGGGACGAGGAGGTTTTTGTGGCGCTTGTGTTTCAGCGGGGGCTTTTTTTTTTGTGCTGCTGCTCTCGGCTCGGGGACAGGCATGGCGCTGTAATTAAGGACAGAGGGAGGAGGATGTTCATTAGATGTAGTGTCCTCATTAGTGTAAGTTCCACCCGGAGGTGGTGCTGAGCATCGGACACCTAATGAGACGCGTATTGTAATGAAAGCGGGGGGGAACCAACAGGAAAGGGCCACTTAGATTGGGGTGTGTGGAAACTCTTCTTATGTGTAGTGTGTATATACAATATAGTCCCTTTTCTACAGGGTATAGAATTTCTATCTTTTCTTGGAGGAGGTAAAAAGACAACTTTTATGACTTTCTTTCCTCGCACGAGTCTCGGGCCTCGTTTAAACGAACAGAAGCTCATCCTGTTACGTGATGATCTGTCTGAGATAAGTGACCACAGGAGACTCTTCAAGTCCTCTCTGTCACCTTTCCCCTCAAATCTATTCATTAAGCCCTCAGATGATGAGCACTGCATATGTATGCCAGGCTACAAATCACTGTGAAATACTGTAAGCAGCCAGCCGACCATACACACACTGTAGGGGCTCACCTGCCCTGTGGCCAAAAACGACTATAGCTACTGTACCCTACACACACACACACACACACACACACACACACACGTGTCTACAAACCGTCTCACAGCATGCCACAAGTACTGTACAGGTAATCTCACTTAATCATCTCAGAGGTCATTGCAAAGCGGAGTGGGGGCAATAATTGCTGTGCTGAGCAGCAAAAAACTGAAGGGGGATGGGGGGGGGGGGGGGATGAGATAAATAGAGGGAAGAAGGAGAGGGAGGAAGACAGAGGAGAGTGGAGATGAGGAGAAAGGGGGAGAGTGTCTGTTTGAGAGGAAAAAAGGAGCTGCAAGGACAACTGTCTGCACTGATTTGTAAACAGGAAATATTCAACTTAAGTCGTCTCAGAAAGAAAGAAAGAAAGAAAGAATGAAAGAAAGAAAGAAAGAATGAAAGAAAGAAAGAAGAGCGAAAGAAGATATCTTCAAATAAGGATGTACTAACTAAAGTAATGAGTTAGTAACTCTAAATAACAACTAAGTATCTCACATAAATTATTTACTATCTCAGGATAATGAAGCTGGATTTACTGGCTCATAATTTTTTCTTTTTAACGTCATAACTTTGATATAGCAGCCCTCTCTTTTTTCTTTCACTGGCGGAAATGGGCTTCTGTAAGAGAGAAAGAAAGACAAACAAAGAAGCAAAGATAGAAAGAAAATTCAACAAGAAAGTAGAGTGATGTGGAGACAGAAAGGAGGGGGGGGGGGGGGGGTGAGAAACGAGGAAGGTAGAGAGTGACAGTGTCTCTCCGCCCGGGGGCTAACGGGGGCCGGCCTCCCTCAGCCTGCGCCTGCCGACAGAGCAGGTCCACGGTGAGGTGATTTAAGGTGATAATAACATCCACTTTGGCAGATGGATGATGTCCCTCCTGTGGCGGCTGACGCTTAATGAATGAAACATTAGTAAACACTACTAAAGTCAAGATCAGAGATCCCTCTTCCTGATGGCAGGAGTGAAAAAAGAGGTGAGAGCCCAAATGTCTCTTCAGCCCCACAACTCACACACACACACACACACACACGCCCACCACCTTCCCCCTCCCTCTCGTCACTTTGACTCGATCGTCCAATTCTTTTATTCCTGCTCAGCACTTTTGAATAAAAGATGAAAGAGATGAGAGGGGACCTCAGGAGGCAAATATGTGTCGGCGTGTGTGTGTGTGTGTGAGTTCTTTTGTCCTCTGGGTCTGTTGCCATTAGACCAAATAATATGTGTACAGCAAGGTGTGCCGCCCGCAGATATGCACAATTCTTACAAAGTGGTGAGATTCATGCATCGGCATTGAAATAAAGCACGAGATAAACGCTCTCAACGTGACGGGTGAGAAGAGGAGAGGACTCGGGAGATGTCACTGCCCTGCGTGTTTGGGACTAATGGATCTGAATTCTAATCTGCTGAAGGCTCTTACATTGTCCATTGCATTACTCATTAAAGCATCACATTGCCAAGTAAACAATATACCCTGCCAAATATTATATGAAGAATAGAAGAAGTCACTGCAACTACATATATGGTTCGATACCAGAAGGGGCAAAAATAATAGAAAAGATCATGTGTCTTTTTAAAAGGTGCTTTTTAGATTGGAGCTCATTGGCTAACATGGGATGACGAACCTCTGGGGTTATATTTTGGGTCTTCGAGTGTAGATGGTGGATATCCAAGATCACAGTCCGACTGGCAAAGTGACAAGCAAGAAAGGATTTTTTTTCGCATTTCGACATTTTGGCTAATCTCAGCGACCTGCGTATTAATACAGAGAATTAGCTTTTCCATCAACATGTTGCTCTCCACACAGATTGGTAACACGAGACATGGAAACCATTTTAAGGGTTCCAACCTTAAAATGTCCTCCCCCTGCTGACAGCTTCTTCATATTCACATGTAAAGGATCATGTCAACATAAAGGATGAGTGTGTGAAGCTAAATCACATGAATTGGTTGAAGAAAGATTGTGGTGACACTTAAAATCACAAATGTGGCAGGAGTCTGAGGGGACCACCAGTCTTCTTCATGGAAGTTAGACATAGCATCCATCAACCCTCTGACTTGTCCAATATAGCTTTAATTAATTGGTAAAAGAATGACATAATGGATGTTGGAAAACTCATTTGATGCCTTGCTGCTTCACAACTGGGATGTGTTTCTCTGGTGCACTTTTACTTTTTCCTGTTTGTTGTGTACCTCACATTCACAAGAGTAGAGTAACCTCAACGCCTCCTCTACACAGACACACAAACACAGAGGGAGACATCCACAGAAGACCAAACTATAAACTGAAACCTGGCTGGGCGCGCAACAAGGTCGGCAGAAACAGCAATTTACTGTTACCAAGGGGAAACGCCAGAGTGATATCATTGGCCGACAACACTAAATAGGACAATAGCGAGTCAGAGGGGACACGACTAGAGGAAGTGCTCACTCACCTCTTTCTAATCATGGACGTGTCTTTGGCAGAGACGGAGCGACACACAAGGACACACAAACAGGCCAGACTATCTTTGACTCTGGCAGGGACGACAAAAACAAACAAGGGCACAGAGAGAGGAGTGGAATATATACGAGGAGTGGAAGTGATGGGAAACATTTTTTTTTTTTGCCACCCATCGCTAATCAGTGAACGCTCCCAGCACGAACCCAACATGGGAATATTTGTGGATTTACCGAGCTCACTCCTCAAGTCCAAAAATGTCAAGGGACACTTTTTTTTGTTGGACAGACGCAGACTAATGTGAAAACCGCATCAAATCCATTCATAACATCAAAGATGAAACATAGATTTCAACCGAGCATTGACGGTTACCATAATGTGCATATGTACAACACAGTGTGACTTCAGAGTCATATTAAGTTCACTGGGCTAAATGATACCAGGCTGAATTTACCCATTTATATGACTCTTTTTATGGCTGATTCAAAGCTGCCTAGCTAATCAACGCTCCATTACAAAGCTTCTCCGTGGCGGCGGTTTGATTGGCTTCAATTTACATAATGGTGGAACGCTGAGAACGTGAGGCCTCAACTGCTTCCCATTTCTCCGGCGAGCCGATTAGATAGGTTTATGGATTTCAAACATGTGCGGGGCATCAATTTTATTTATTTCATTATTCAGTCATTGGTCTATTGCACCCGGGAACAAGCGAGTTGTCGGTCTGTGACAATCATGAGGGGAACATTTCTGCCGTCCTGGCCTACGCTCAGTGCCGGAATCCAATTTGTGTTTGGAATGAGGAAAGAGTTTAATCTGCAAGGGTAGACCCGTGGAAGTGACACAGATACACACATGTGCACACATCCATACCAGCAGGGACACACACAGCATCGACACTGGTAACGTATCACATCTACATTATGTCTGTATCCAAATGACGACAACAAGTGACTAACAGCTAATAGCCTACAATTAGCTACATTTGCTTACACTGAATTCAATGTCATTTTCTATCCTCTCTTTTTCCTCGAATTATCCGTACAGATGTTATTACCTGCTACTACTCTTTATATTGGCATCAGTCTCTATCAGCTCTGTCAGGCTGCACTTAAAAATGTTAATGTCAAGCAGGTATTATCACAATGTTAGCTAACATTTGTTGTCGGCTACATGAGGATAACATCCTCTGTTGTATGTGTCATTACTTTGCCTTTTGGTATTTAGCTACATACCAAATTATTGGACTTATTGACATTTTTATCTGATGATGGTATATGATCAAAAGTTGGAGGTTACCAAGTTATTAAGACTTTTACTACCAATCAAAACTCACTAAATTATTAACTAAATAATCATCCTGAGGTAATATAATTGGACCATTTTTGTGCTATTTCATGTAACAGATGCTGAGCCAATTCACAACATAAGAGGAAAAATACCATATCACCAAATAAATTGGGGGGCATCCTCTGGGGACTATGAATGTCTGCACTAATTTGCAGTGCAATCCACAGTTGTCGAGATATTTAAGTCTGGATCAAACATTTGGAGCGACTAACGCTGCTACACCTATGCTAGCGTCATCTGTGTCTGAGGGGAGACTCATGTTCTGGGTACCTACATTTCTTAAAAAAGTCACATGATCTACCTTATAAGAGTAAAAAGCAAAAATCCCCTATTACATGGTTAGGGTGAGGCAAGTAGTAACTGTGGATAAGGTTAGAGTAAGTCCCCAGAAAATCTATGTAAGTCAATGTAATGTCCTCTGAAGTCAAGTCAAGCGACCCAACTGTGTGTGTGTGTGTGTGTGTGTGTGTGTGTGTGTGTGTGTCTGCCTGCCTGTTAGTGTGCGTGCGTGCATGTGTCTAGCTGCTCGAGGCACCCCAGCAGGAATCTCTGCAGTCAAATGATTTCACATTACCTTTTCTCCTTGGCTATCTGTGCTGCCATTTAAAAAGAGCAGCATCAGAGGACGGTCATACATGCCGAGAACACACACACACACACACACACACTCTAAAAGCAGAAACTGGTTTTAATTGTGTGGCCCTTTGCTGTGTATCCATGGCCTGTTTGAAGTTAATTTTAAATGATCTGTAATGTGATGCCCCAGCATTAAAACCACTGACCACTTCTATGAATTTACACATTAAATTAATCCAATGTCCAAACTCAGATTGAAAGAAATAGCAGTAAAAATGTTAACTTTGATCATCCATCAGAAGTCATGATTGAAGGCTTCCACATCCAACGTAAGCATCCAGTGTGCGAGCCTTTAAAGCCTTTTATATCTTTGTAACACCTTTAGCTGTTTACCTAAATCGTCCGTCATCTGACTATCTCTATTTCAGCACAACGTGCGCACACATGCACATGCGGACACACATGCACTGGAGGCATCAAAGAGCCCTTCTTCCTTGGTCTCCGTCTCATGATCAAGCCTGAAAGTCAAGTGGTGAAACGTATTAAAACAGTGGAGCGAGAAGATCAAAATTACCAGAGCAGCAAAGCTGGGGGCGCAAAGCCCTGACGTGTTTCCCCCTCTCCTCCCTCTCACTCTTCCCCTCTCATCTGATGCCACATGAAGCCAGGCCCAGGTAACTGCACTTTTTAATGATGCCATTTGCCTAATGCCTTCTTGTGGTTGTCAATCTGTCTCACATTATCCCTCATCCTGCCTGTCTCGCCGTACCCTCCGCGCCCCTTGACTCCGGCACACGAAAGAGCCTCGCCTGAAACGTCGCTGCAGTGGCCCATTAGGATGCATCCTCCAGACTGGATTGGAGGGAGACACCTCGTGAAAAAGGAAGCCAAGGATGAAACAACAACCAGCAATAACAAAAACAGGGGAGAGAAGAGGACGGTGATGGGCATATCTTTTATCGTGCATCTTTCTCAACTTCCCCTTTCTGCTGATCCAGGAGGTTCAACCACGGCACAAATTGGGATTCGTGAGGACGTTGGGGGGGGGTTCTGATAAGCCACGAGTTGAAAGCTCATGTTCAACCTCTGTCTCTTGGTTTCCTTCTAATGTACGACATGCATCCCCGTCAATCTTTTCTGCTCGTGCACACTTTCTCCCACCTTCTCTCCATCAAATCACTTTCTTTGGACTTGCTCCGTCTACATCCATAAGTTCTCCCTTCATGTGCGAGACGTCTGCTCTCAAGCATGTTGCCGAGTCAGCTGACAGCGGGGTCGCTTTGCTTAAAGAAGGACGATAATGGGTAAAACAGTGTCACGTCTGATCTTTTTCATGGACTGTCTGCCTGTCTGAAAACACATGGATGCATGAGACATGTATCCAAATATTTCCTTCTTTCTTCGTAGAAACCAAAGACTTTAAACAAAGATGGACGACTTGACAGCTCCCCAAAAGTGAAGCCAAAGCCTCTCGATTGCCACCTGGTGGCTGGCTGCAGTGTCGGTCATAAACCCTGCCTCCTCCATATTAGTGGATGGGACATGGACTGAGCTAAATTGCTAAAGTCCTGGTCAAATACATTGTTCTCATGGGTTCTGTCATTTTAACTAGTTTTTAACTCATCAATATCGATCTTCTTTTTACTTTGGTTCCGATTAGTCATATGAGGCAATAAAAACATGTCATGATTGAGAGCTAAGACTGACTTGCGATTGGTTGAGCACATACATGTATTGGTGAGGAGATGGCTATCACGGCTCCATCCCCCTTCTTCACTGACTCTAGCTACAAATGTGCAAGATGGGAATATTTGTGTTGGGATATTTTGGCTTCATTTCTGGATTGTGACAGGAAGTGGAGACATCTTGATTTACATTCTAAGATTGCAACATTAGCCATGCTCAAAATGGAGGAAGAGAAAAGGCCACCTGCTGTACAGACAAAGAGGATGCAGGTCTTCTCACTTTGTACATGCATATCTGAAAAAGCAGGTGCTCTATGCAAAGGAACGGACACAATCACAGAACACTTTCTTCATCTCTTCCACCACGAATACACACCCAGACATACCAACCATTTGTTTCCAGTGAACAAACAATGGGAGACAAAAACATGCACAACTCATTCATCTCTGCCACAAACACACACCTCTCACACCTACACCACACACAAACACACACACACACACACAACCGCATCACACATATCCCAAAAGAGGCTTTTATGACAGGGTGACATGAAGTCGGCTGGATGAATAGTTTGATAGCCCCGGGCGAGCAGGGGGATAGGATAGGCCATAAATAGGATTGAAGTTTAAATGGAATAATGCAGCCTGAAAAAGAGCTAGGGCCCAGGAGTGGGGGCAAACCCAGAGGTAACGTAGGGGTGACAAGTTCGCCTGAAGAGCGACTGAATCAATGAGGAGACTCTTTTTTTTTTTTTGGCAGCATGGAAGCGAGCAGGCAGAGGTGCTGGAGACAAAGTTAGAATATTTTGAAGTGGCACAGTGAGCGGTGCAGATGAGGAAAACCCGAAAGTCTTAGGAAGCAGCATTTCCAGGTTGGGCGGATCGCTGTGGTTGAGAAGTGATGAGTGGACTAATGAGAGGACAGCCTGGTGTTCGAGTACGGGTTCGATCCCACCAGGTCGTTAAGGACAGAGCACTGCCTTTGTTGCAAGTCATTAGACAACCTTGAAGCTGATGGCACAATGAGGCAGGAGATTAATGTCCAGCAGTTTCCAACCACGAGGATGTTAGTGTAACGTTTGCAGCCATTATGGACGACAGGACTGCTCCCACCTGGTGGCAGGCGGCAGTATAGGTCATAAATCCCACCTCCTTCATGTTAGCTGATGGGACATGCACCAAACTAGTCAAAGTACACATCAAATAAAAACATGCCAAAGATGGTTCCTGCCATTTTAGATAGTTCTTATCACACTGGCATGTTCAAGTGTTTTCCAGTAGGTTTTGTTTTAATTACTTCCTTGATTCTACAATAACACCATGAAATGTCAACCTCACTTTTATCTGAGGTTATATTCCGTCAAATCTTATACAATTCTACCGTGAAATCATTATCTCTGTGAGAGGGAGTTGGGATGAGCTTCAAACTGGAGCAGACATCCACAGCACCATCCCCCAAATGTTATTAAATTCCCACCCAATCACCATATATGAGCGAGTGCCAGCCAGTGTATTATCACGTCTCAAATCGATGATCTCGGTTATTGATTAGCTGGATGTGGACAATTAGATTAGGGTCATATTACTTCTGCTGATTATTGTAATTACAACCCCACGACCAACAATCTGTTCTCCTGGAGAAGCTTGTTATTTTACATCTGTGTGATTTAGCTGGAGCTTTCGAACCGATGCTGTAAAAGTTAATAAAATCAAAGTTGAAATGTCGAGGTCATGGAACAGTTTCAGGCCAAAAGAACAGCAAGGCAACTATTATTTTTTTCAAATTTTGCCATCAATTATGACCAACAATGTTTTCATTTTACATTTGTATTTTAGATCCAGCTGGGTCGGACACATTTTTCTCCCACTTTCCCTCTGCTTTGTTAAAATAATGTTGTCATGGCCATTTATTTATGACCCTTGGTTAAGGTTAAAAGAAAAATCTTCATCTTTTAATGTTTGCCTTCAAAGTAGATGAAAGACGCACCTCCTTTTCACCCTGTTAATATTATATTTCCATACCTACGACACGTTTTTAATTAATACACTGCATCTTAAATAGACCACATTGAAAAAACTGGGGAAATGTTTTCATATCCCTGACACACGCAAGGGCCATGCCTCTGCAGAATCGTGCTGCGCATTCAGGTTCAAGCCTGCACTATACTCACTCACCCGTGTCACCCAGTGCCACCCACTGCTGCCAGGTAATAATTCCGGTGGCCAAGCAGCATCAGTCAGTCCTCACCTCCATGAAATTAAGCATAAAACATTCATAGAGGCAGATTAGGTTTAAACCCAGACTAATGTGGCATGAAATGCTGCGGCCATGCTCGAGCAATTAGAAGCTTGGAGAACTGACCTATTTTAAACCGGCTGCGTCCTGAGTTCTTTTTTTTTTACACGACACCCATACATGAACATACAAAATACCCAAATACATGCTCATATGGTATTTTCAATGTAGACACCCTGCAACACAAACAATTAGGTTTTCAAATTTTACTGTGAATATGTCAGCAGATACCTAAATAATTTGCTGTGAAAAGAAAGCAATGGCGACATGTATATTCCCTTTACAATACGTTTCCTAACCCTAACCCCCTGAACTCCGGACATTGTCCTGTTGGAGTCCGATGCTCCAGACATTTTCTAGAACCTTTCCGGCCAGTAAAATGTCCAAATGAGCTCAAAGAGAAAGTGGGTGTGATGACGAATGCAAACCTGAAAGACTTCTTGGAGACGTGTCCATGTGCTGTAAACAATACTACAGGGCTTTCTGCAGCAGAATTTAAACGCCATGTGCTGCCCTGTGCATTCTTAACCCACACGCCTGAAGGTTCCAGACATTGTCCTGTTCATGTAAACACATCTCATATGTGGATGTTAAACTGAAATGTCAAGTGAAAATGTTTTTCAAGTATTTTAATCATGGCTTAAAAAAGGAATAACGTTTGCCACATAAATATCAATTCCATGAGTTTGAGAAGGTTCAGCCGAACAGAGAAGTCACTCGGTTGATTAGCTTTCATTGCAGCATTGCTACTTTATTGGAGTAGACCCTGTCTGTATTGAGTAGATCAGCTCAAGGGACAAAATGAAGACTTATTTATTTGGATGTTTTTATTTATCAAGAGTCTGTCCCATGACAGAACACCGAGCAAAGACAGATAGAGAGTGACGGAGAACACAGCACCATCGGATGTTAGTGTTGCTCCCCATCACACACACCCACCAATGCACATATGCACTGCAGACGTGCCAACACAAACATAAATTCAATGCACATCGTCTTGGCACACACACACTTGTGCAGTGACACACACACACACACACACTCTCAGTAGCAGACAGCAGGGCCCTGTCTCCGCTCACGGTGGAGCAGGAATCTGCAGCGTGGTGAGAGCAAACGATTTGAGGCATATGACAAGTCCTTGTGGATTCAAAACAAAGCACTGTCACAAAAGCTCTGCCTTGGCCGAGCAGCCTGCTCCGTGCTCCGCTGCGCTCGGCATGCGGCGATACAATCCTCGAAGTCCAAGACGAAAGCCATCATCATCCCTTCACATCCGCTCCGTTCTGTGGCCCGTTGCAAACGGCTGCAGACTCCGCGTGTGCTGCGCCCGTCAGAGTGGCTGCCGCAAATTTGCCTGCGAGGCTCAAGAGGGGGCCCACAACACCCGGGAGACTGAGTCCATTCACATTATCCGCTATGGGAGAAGCCGTGTATGGGGGCCGGGGACCGAGGAGAGGGAGGGGAGACGAAGAGGGGGAGGACAGGAGGAACAAAGTGAAAAGACAGCGGTGTGTTTGCCTGTGTGTGAAGAGAGACATATAGAACTTGCTGGGGGGTGAGTCTACATACTGTGAAAGGTCGAAAAGAACTAAGGTGTGCAAATGTTTTCTGATGCAGCTCTGCTTAATCTGCTGTTGAAAAATATTCTAATCATATTTATACTGATGTTTAATCAGACTATTATTCCCCAGGTTTAGATGAGAAGACTGACACCACTCTCATGTGCTGAATAAGTGAATAATAAGTAGATAAGTAAGGCTGCAGGATATTTAGATATGTGAGTTACATCAATCTTCTCCTCCAACTCTCAGCAAGAAGATGAAAAAGCCATGTTTCAATTCAGGGGCTGCATCCTTCAGAGGCTGCAAAGGCCTTAGAAACAAAGGCTGCAATGGATAGAGCCTTCCTGGCCCAACCACTCCCAGGATTCATTGCGGTTCGGTGACAAACCATCGAAGAGGTGATGAGGTAAGCGATGAGATGTCGAACGTTTGAGTATCACCCTTCAACTGGGGCACCTAATGGTAAACATGTTAAAACAACTTCTGAACAGGACGAGCAGGAGACTCCGATCACAGAAAGCCTCTGTAGACCAGACTGTTCCATCTCGGTTCAGCCTCAGAAGTCTACAAGGCCCAGGGAGGTCTTGCAAACCATCCTTTAAGCATCATTTTAGATACTTATTCTTCTCCAATCATATTCATTTTGTTTTCAATTTAGCTGAAGAGACCTTATGATGCAATTTGAGGCTTCCAAAATATTATGGATTAAGAGAAGCGAGCTCCGCTAATGGCGTTCTCCCTCTGTTTGGATCATAATGACAGTCGGCTGCTTGAATTAAACATCCCTCTCATATAAAAAGGAAAATTAAATCATCTTTAATTGCAGAATCATGATAATCTTAAACTTCTAATTCAATTATCAACATAAGGAGTGTAAAAAATAAATAAGTATTATAGAAGGGGAAGAAACAAATGTTATTGAACATGCGTTGCCATGTCAAATGAGTCTCCCCATTATCCAGAGTCGGAAACCATTTCCAAACTGCCCCAGTGACAAAATAAAACAGCGGACAAAGGACGATATTTTGCCTCGTTTGCTCCGGGGCAGCGTTAGACTCTAGAGTTTCCCTTGTATGTCTTGCTAACCTCAATGATCATAATCCAGCAAAAGCAAATGAGCAGGGTCTCTAAACAAATCCCCCCCAAAAAAACATTAATCCACATTATTTCCCTTCCAGTTTATTTGTTCTTTTCTGTCATTTCATTTGTATGAATAGCTAACAATAAAATCAAGTTTCTCTCAAAACTAGTATCAAGACTGACATGAGGCATTGGGACGGATAAAGACAAAATATCGATGTCCCATATTTGACAGGCTTAAATATAATAAAATTGGACCTCTTCTTTTAAATTTACAGTAAAGTACTCTTAAAAGCAATAAAAGGAGAATTGTAGGACAGAAACTAAACATAAGTAAGACATTGCAAGACCACAAAAACCTGATAACAGGAAAAATATTCAAGGACACTGCTAACCGCTCCTCATTTCCCTTCCCCCCCCCCCCCCCCCCCCAAAAACATGATGGATGTTTTTTTTCCGTGCACCCCACAGGGAGATATATAATGGTGTTAAAACAGGGATTGTTGCGTTCCATGAAGACCTCTTCTCAAGACCCTGGAAAATGACTCTCATAATCCTTCACAGCGGGCAGGGAGGATCCGCTCAGTGTGGACTTTGTCGCTGCCTGAATCAACATGGCGGCTCAGCCTGTGGTTTCCAACAGACGTACAAATGGGCTTCGAGGGTACATGGTTGCCGAGAAGACGTATGAACACCGTGGCGCATGAGACACAACATGTAGAGACCACCACCCCCCCCCCCCCCCCCCTTTTTCTAAACACGCTGCTAATAAGATTTCTCTTCCCTGATCTTTTGTATGCAAAATTGATATGATGGATGAGCACACGAGACGCAGAGCAAGCGGTAACACACTGGCGGTGGTAACACACTCCAGAGTTCACAACACAGTCGACCCAAAGCCCCGGCTAACGACTCCTTGCCATGTAAATGATGATAAACACGAGCGCCGCTTCCACCAGTGAGTGCGCATTACTTAATGATGTTCAATGGCAGTGGTGAGCGGAAAAGACAACAAATATATTATACCAATTCATCTTAAATGGGCATCCCTAAGGAAACCCATCTGAATTGTAAATTCATGCATGGGCCTCATTTTTCATATGTGGCAAGGGTAGAATTCCATAAACTGTGTACTTAATGTGCAATGCTTTTTGCATATTTACATCTTTATGGGCTCTCACTGGGCTGTGTATGTATTTATTTATATGAAATGTGCAACACTTACCCATTGTCAGAAATGGACTAGGTTTAGATTGATGCCTCTCTGCAGCAACATGCCACAGGTCAAACTTCTAACATCTTGTAAACATGAAGTCTGCAGAAGAAACTGAAATGTGCTTATTTATATTGAATAAATCTCAATAAATTCAGGCTGTAATGCTGTTACGCTCTATATATTGTTCCATTTAACATCCAAGTGGGTTTTTAGTTGTTTCTTAGAATCAAAACTTTAGTCAGAATCTATTTCAGTGTGTTTTGGGGATTTTAGAGTCAACTTGTTCACTGTGATGGCCACAAAGACCTTTTATATTCAGAGACCAGTGATTAGCCGGAACAAGAGACGTCCTTTAGCCTCAATATGAAAGAATAGCTGGCATCTGGTCCGCTACTTAGATATCAAGCTGCCTTTGAGAGACAAATCACAAGAGACAACCAGGCCAGGCAGCCAGTGAATGCTGGCCGGACTTAAAATGATGTGAGATGGATACCTGGCATCGACTTCTGCTGCTGAGACAGGTAGAGCCCTTTGGATGGGAAGGAGTGGGAAGGTATATGGGGACGGGGGAAAAAACAAGAAGCCCAAAAAAGTGGAACATGATCTGATAAGTCTGGAAAAGACTCTGGCCTGGTGACATCTGTGCCAAGGGCCTTTCAGCAGGACCAATTTAAACTACCTGGACCAGCAGGTCTCCTGGGAGAGCTGGAATGGAGCATACGCACGGACACACACCCACACAAACACAAACGGCACACACACAACTACACACACACATTAATGGGTATTAAGGTAAAATTGTGTTTACACTCATCAAGAACTTTATTAGAAAACAATTCTACACCTGCTCATTCAGGCAACGATCCAGTCAGCCAATGATGTGGCAGCAGTGCAGTGGATAAGCTTCATGTAGATATAACTAGGTTTGGTATTTCAGTTAATACTAATGCTCATGCCAAACCTCACATGTCAATACAGTGATTTTAACTGTGGCATGATTTTATGTAGGCATGCTGCTCTGAGAATTCTTGAAACTGCTTTAAGAGACTAAGACTCTAATTAAAAACCTAAATGATTGGCTGGCATACCTGTCTGTCACCGACCGGCCTGGCTTCCTGCAAGCACCCTGGCCGTAATCTCACTGTGTATAATTGTAGAGAGGCAGAAAGGCATCCACAACTGAGGCAGGGATGAGAAGTTAGTGAGCGAGTCACGAAAAGTCGGCCTCCAGCAGTTGTCAGGCAGTGAGCGTTCATCTATTTTGGGGGCAACAGTCTTTAGAGTTTAGGGAGATGGCGCAAAAAACTAAAACCATCCAGTGAATGACAGTTCAGCAGACAGAAATGCCAGACCGGTTCAAGCCAACAAGTGATCCAGTGACTCACATTCCTTACAACTGTAGTGAGCAGAGAAGCATCGAGAAAGCATGTCGGACCTGGAGGCAGATGGGCTACAGCAGTGGTCCGGTTTCAATCCTGTCAGTCAAGAAGAGAAATCTGACAATGCAGTGGGAACGGGCTGCACCAAAACTGGACGGAGGAAAACTATTGTACTGGTGCATACAGAAGGTACAGGGTCAGAATTTGGCATCAACGGCATGAATCCACTGACCCAACCTGTCTTGTGTCAACAATCCAGGCTGGTGGTGAGTGGCATGTCGTGGAGAAGGTTTTCTTAGCAAACATAAGTCTCGATATCATAATCAATCGTGGTTTGAAGGCCACAGCCGATGTTCATCCCTTTAGGGACACGATCGGCCATCCTCTGATGATAACATCCAGCAAGGTAAATTTCCAAAGACAGATTATTGTTTCAGTCCAATCCCAGATCACAATCTCTGAGGAATATTTTCAATATCCTGTGGACCCCCTGGCACAGAGAATTGAGCCTTTAGAGCAAAGGGAGGCCAGGGTGTTCCTAATAAAGTGCTCAGTGAGTGTATATGTGTGGATAATGTTAACTAATTCCAACTCAACATCTAAAAGGTTCACGCAGTACGGTTCGATATTAATACAAAACAATTATCAAACTACGGTGACTGAAATAATTTCCCCCAAGCACCTTGCCTCTCTTGTAAGTATATTCAGACAGACTGCCGAGTCACTGAACTCTGATCATTCGCAAGCCGATCCAGAGCTTGAGTCACTCATCTCAGAATGAGGAAAAGGAGAGAAAAGGAGACAGAGAGAGAAGGAGAAATGGTTTGATTCCCTCTGGGCCCACCCATACTCCCAGCAAGGCAGCGACTGTGGATAAAAGCGTCCAACAAAGGCCGTGCACATCTCCTCTGTGAGTCAAATTTGAAAGAGATTGAACCTGTGCTATTTCTGAAAATGTGAACTGTGGGTTGTCTGGGTGGGTGTAGCACTGAGGGCTGCTAATGGGGAGGTTTAAGTGTGTCTTATACACACACACACACACACACACACACACACACACACACACACACACCTTCATGGCTTAGAAAAACGGCTCAGTAAATAAGAGAGCTGGCAGAGCTGCACACTTTAAAACCTGAAATCTTCCATTTTCTACACAATTGTCACCATCTTTATTTTCAATGGATTTTCATATTGTACAAAAATGAATGGTAATTAATGGTTGTGTGCCATTTTAAAATAGGACCAACATTTGTATACTTTTACTTAAAGCAACAACAGCTTTAGTACAGCAGCAAACCTTGACAATGAATACAGATGCTAGATCTGATCAATAAGACAAACAGCAGGAGAGCAGGTAAAGAAGTACAATGAAAATGCACAGTAAGGTCTATAGGCATCAGACGAGATCCCCGTCTATCTTCAAGAGGTTCCTGAGGATAGATAGGGACATGCCTGCTCTGAAAGAATCTGGTAACTTGTTCCGCCTTCAGCAAACCACAGAGTAATGATCACAGGATGTGGTGGCTCACTATATCAAAGGCTGCTGATTGGTTGATCCTTTGTAACTTGAGCAGAGTCGATTGGTGGCTTTTAGAGGGAAACGGGTTCTGTATTTCGTCACTGTGTCCAGCCTCAATTATTTAAGAAAGAGTTCTAATAGGTTTAATGCCCACAATATTTTTGGGGTGGAAAGTGGACATATAGAACAATTTATAACATGTTATCAACTGCGGACGTTGTGGCTTCTTTTATTTCTTAGATATAGCCTTACTAGCTTCCAGTAGCCAGCTTCCAGTCGTGCAACCTTGGCTAATCATTTCTTTGCTCCGACATTAGATTCCTATTTCAAGTGGCTGTTTAAAAAACCCCTCTGCATTGGCCAGCATTGCTACTGCAGTAATCATATGCATAGAAAGCGTAACGGAACACACAATATCCTACTTGCCGAGTAGGGGAGGGGAAGAGCAGTGTGAGTCTTCCTCCTTGCATCTTCTTTCGTTTGACAGCGCACTTCAGCCTTAGAAGCTCAAATCTGTCAGACAGCAACTTCTGGACTGGAGTGACCTCTGTGTGCATGGAGAGAAACACACCGGAGAATGAGAGGATGTCAAATCATTTAGGCTACTCAAATCTTGCCTATGCATCATACCTGCACAGAGAGAAACACACAGGAGAATGAGAGAGCAGTGTTTGCTGCACGTGGCTTTAGTGGAGACACACTCAGACACACCTGCAATCACTCAACACCTAAAGCACAGCCATTGGCTCACAGCAAACCAAACACACAAACACACACACACACACATACACACACACACACACACACACAATCATACAAACCTAATCCCCTCCCAATCACTGCAGCCCAGTGTATGATAGTTACTTTGAAGGTTCTGATACAGGTCTACCCCGTCACAGCTATAATCTATATTTTTTATAAAAGACTGATCAGAAACCTATACATGTGTAATGTAGGGCACAAGCCAACAAACCGATCACTCGTTTCTCCTTCAGCCCATCATGTTAGTAACCATCTAAAAAAAAAATTGGAACTTTATAAATGTTTATCATATGGCCAGAAATAACATTTTGTAGTATTTGCCGGGTATGTAGACACAGAACTGTCCGCTCGCAAGTAATCTCAATTTTGAAAAGAAACTAATTTATAAAAAATTATCCTGCTGCGGTCCTTTAATTTACATTCATACACAAGTTATTTGAGATAACAGTTCCGTTTGACAAATAAACCCGACATTTGGATTTGAAACCTTGCATGATCTCATTGCATTTGGTTGGACAGTTCCAGCTGTGACACTTTAACACGTACACAGTCACCTTTTCACATCCTCCTGCTCCCTGACGTGGGAGGTACGTCTCCATGCGACATGTCAACAGGGGGAATTACTTCATCTCCGTTAGATTGGAGGGCCGTTGAGGTCTTCAGCCACCTTGAAAGTGCTGAACATCGCCCTTCTGACACATTAAATAACACACAGGCACTCAAACACGTGCACGGACACACATCTGTGCTGTTCATGCTTCCCACAGTTGAAGGTATGTCAAAGCACCACTGAGAGGCTCGCCTGCAGTAAGTCACCGGGGTGGACGTGAGCTGTCATACAGACCCACACAAACACACACACACACAGACACACACACACAGAGATGTCCTGTAGCTTCGAGGGAATCTGCTGAGGCAAAGAATCTGTCCCCAAGAGCAATGACACACATATATGAAGTGTGTGTGTGTCTTTATGTGTGGATGGTGTATAAGGGGTTTTGATCCTTTTTAAAACATTTCAAAAAGATATAGCAACAGGTACAGTGCAAAAATTGTGCAGTATTACATAGAGTATATCATACATTACTAGATCATTACAATGTAATCCTCCTGTGTATAATTGTAATTACCCAACGTGTAACATGGAAGTCAGAGGCCTCTGTTTTCAAAGATGCCTCAGGTAAAACTAATAAACAACATAATGTGAAGGGTAAACAAAGGGTTAATTAGACCCGCCCCCGCCAGCCCCATGACCACACCGGTTTGTGAGCCAGCGTCAACTCCTGTGACGTCCCCAGATGATGTCATGTTGCTCCATACATCTCCGTCTGTTTTTCTGTTTTCACATTTCCGTCACGATCTCCTTCTTTGTATTTGTGTGGCACCGACTACACCGGTTGGCTCGACCCCTTTTACCCCAGCCCCCATGGCCCCTGGGCCTCCTCTGCAGCCCTGCACCGCCCCTGCCCACCAGTTAGCCAGCAGCCATCTGTCTGTTCGCTCGTCTGCATGCCCGGCTCATTTGGCCGCTCAGTAGGGCTCTGTTGATTCTCCATCGCTGGTGAGCCCTTCTTATCAGACCCATGCAGAGGGCCTAATTAGTCGGTGGGCTTTTGGAATCGCCTGGCAGCTCCTGGAGCAGCCTGACATACACAAGAGCCGGGGTTAAGAGGTGGCCAGAGGGGCCTAAGAGGTTGTTCCCCCGATCCCCCTCCGGCAAAACAATACGGGAGCGGAGCAGATTGATATGGGAAGCATTAATATTCCAGTGTTTGACAATAAGAGACAGCTGTGTATTTTATTCTTGTTGGTCCAATATTATCGTATACGTCAATAGAGTGTTACCGACGATATGGGATGTCGACCGTGAACTTTGTTTTTGAATGAACAGTTTGGTTTGGCTCAGGTCAACATTGGATAGTTCTGCTTTCTGGCAGTGAAGTTTGGACGAAGATCTTCTACAAATCGTAGAGCAAATGGGGAAAGAGAGATAGACAACAAGTAGAGGGACAACAAGCCGCTACACACTTGAGAGTGATGGCAGCTGATCGTATATAAATACTTCAAACATTGACACACTTCTCAATTACTTTACACACTGTTTCCTCTAATCAATCTTGTAAATACTGTTATTTTGCTGCTGTGTTCAGTTACACATAGCAAGTATTGCACTTTTGTGCGTCCTGGGAGAGGGATCCCTCACATGTGGCTCTCTCTGAGGTTCATATGTTTTTTCCCCCTGCTAATAGTTTTTATTTTACTTATTTTTTTCATACTCTTGTTGCGGGTTAAGAACAGAGGATGTCGCCCCTCGTTCAGCTCTATGAGACAAATGTGATTTTTGAATATGGGCTATACAAATAACAAATGACTGATTGATCGAGACTTCTTTTTGAGTGGAACATGTGTGATGTTTCCAGACTCTTTGCAAAGACCCAGACTAACAATTTCAGTGTGTATTTAGTAAAAGAATACATTTTAGTGGACACAGTCTCAGTTGCCCAATGAGATAAAACTGTAGCCACTGCCGATCAATGTCAACATTTTAGGCTATACGTCATTTTAGAGAAAGATTATTGCTTCGAGGAGTTTCCTATTTTCTCAAACAGTTAGATTGACTATCGAGATCTTGGATCCAGAAGAAGTTGAACAAAGGTTCAAGGGTTCTCCTTGCTGCTTATTCCCCCCCCCCCCCCCCCTCTAAATATTGTGAGTTTTTTCTCAATGAATTATGACTGTATTCTTAGATGACTATTTTCCTATGAATTCTCTAAAACCAATACTGACTTCCTCATTTCTACTACTCGCTCAAAGCAGACCTCAGCTGGAGCATCCTAAATGGCACTGTGTGTATTTGTCATACGTTGAAAGGCCTCTGAACCCTGGCAAATTACCATATACACACTCACACAGGTAAACAGACTTCCTGCTTCGACTCAGCCAGTCAGATCTGTGTTTGCCTTTCCCCTGACATGGCTCACGGTGAAATACAACACCGGTGAGATAAATTAAAGAGATGAGTGCGTGCGCTTTGGCTCACTCGGTGACTTCCCGCCATTCATGTGGCTTAAGGTGTGTTTGTTCATGCAACAAGGTCGTCCAATTAGCCCGCTCTCTCTCCTGCTCCTTCCTCCTCTGTTCTCCCGAGGCCAATGGGCAGGTGATTACCAGGCACCAGCTCTTACTCCAATTCCACAGATTTCCAATGAAAGATGACTGCGGCTATCAAATTATAAGTGATCCCTTCATCTCAGAAACAAGGGGTGACTGTTTTGGTGGGGACTTCATGCACTTGTGTGAGCACTGACAGAATGATGTCATGGGAGATGCTGTAGGGTGAAGCCACCCCTTATTCTTTCTGGAAGCTTTTTGTGTTGGGGCACAGGAGACCAAACAATTACGTTAGTTTATATTCTTTTTTTTGCGTGAGGCTTTGTTGTAGAGTTGCCAAATCAGCACATACATACACACCCCACGCTCGGAGCATTTTTCCGAGACTTTACTCCCCTCTTTTCTCAAATCTTCTCCTTTGGACTGAAAGTTTGGCTCCCTCAGATGTTTGAAAGATAAAAGAGTTGCGGCCATCGTGAGCTTTAAAGATTCTTGGTGGATTTTACCTTAGGAATGAAACGATTTCTCACACCTCAGTTTCGGAGGCTGCATCTCTGAGAAGGACGCGCTCGGCACCACGCTGGCGAGGTGGGCATTGATTTTAAAGGAATGTCTCCCTTTCAAGCCTGCAAACACACACACGCACACACACACACACACACACACTTCACACATGCACACCAGCAGTAATTATTCAGCGGAGACATGTGCAGGTGGCTCAGGAGAGGAGGCAGAGGAGAGAGTCAAAAGCCTGACTTAAATGAGAGGGAATGACCGCTGGCGCTGCTGTACGGAGTCAGGGTTTGACAGCAGTCTGAACAGAGGCCACTCTGACTAATTGGGCTAATTTGGCAGCAGGGGAAGAAAGAGAGTCTCTGAGGACCGAGTGGCTACTCTTTTCATCATCTCTCCCTCGCCTCATCTGAACCCGCTCTTACCCTCGTCGACTCTCCTTTTCCCGCTCGCTGGCTCGTTTGCTCGCTCCCCACTTCACTTTCTCTTTATCTCGCTTTAATAATTGCGCTTCATCTTCATTCCAATCAGTCGGGCCATCTGAAGTTACCTGACAGTCACAGCTGGCGCGATCCATTTCATAGATGTTCCAGTGCAGTGTCCGTTCCTTCACATGCCTATTTGGAATGGGCTGTTTGCTTGGCCTGTGGTTATGATGCTGGTGGCCGCTTTCTTTATGAAACCGTGAAAGTCAGCTATGATCAACATTAGTTTTTTGGTACCAATCTTATAGTCAATGCTTTTCATGAAACGAAATTTATTATTTTTTCCAGTGCACTACCCATTCTAAACCTACCTGTTTGTAATGGGCTGTTCTAGTGACCTGTGTTAACACTCTCGAGCTATCTCAGAATTATTCCTTGAAAGATTGAGTCCTACACAAACAGTTCTACAATAAATTGGCCCTTTTTTATTTTGTGTGTGCTGGACGTCATGTGCAGAGATAAACAGTCGATGATGCAGGGTGAAGTTAGAAATCTTTGAATTCATCCTACCTGGTTTATCTACAATGAAGATTTTATAGTATATTTTATGTGTGGTTTATATGCGCGTTTAAATGAGTAACTGAACTGTAATTTTTTCATACGTTGCATGTCACCTATTTCAGAGGTTCATTAAGCAATCAACACAATCTTCAGACCAAAGTGCACAACTTTTCAAAATAAAAGCTCTGTAGTTTAGTTCGATATAAAACATTGCTGCAGTTAAACGAACATTATGATTTTACTTTGAAGACAAATTTCTAAAGAGGAAGGGATACTACTAATGTCGTTGGCAGGACGGAGATCAGTACCTGTGACACCTGAATGTCTGTGTCAGTCAGATATGGTGAAATGAAAAGAAAAAACGAGTAAACTGCTGTAGTGTATCAGAAAGTGTAGAAGAAGACATCGGCCCGCAGACTGAAGGCACACTGCCCCACCCCCCACTGACTGCAAGGCGTTTGCCTGTAAATGAAATTTGTATTTATATTTAACGTACCACCTGTCCAAATCGCTGCACTTCCTTGTGCCCCTATCAATACACATGTCAAGTGTGAAGCCAATAAGACAAACAAGAGATCTGCGTTCCACATACAGACAGACGGACATCTGTGGAATTAGATAGATATGAAAACACAACTCACAGGCGTATTGGAGCAGGTCTGCAATAAGGATATGGTGCCTGCCTTGTACATTTCTTCTAGTTCTCTGCTTATTTGTCCTCCTCTGTTTTCTCTTCTCGTTTTTTCTGCAGAACAAAGCTGCCAGCCTGCCCCGAGAGCTTGATGATGAGTGAAAGATTAGCATGGCATCTCGTGGAACATAATACAATAAAGACAAACACACAGACACAATCACACACCCTCCTGGAAAGTAGCACCAAGTCAGTCATGCCAAGGAAAAGATAATCTGCTTTATGAAGGTTCCTCAAGGCAGCGAAAATAAAGTATAACATACACACGCAGTACATTACCCAGCCATGTTTGGTCGTGGCGCTGCTCTGAATGTAATACATTATGGCTCCTCTTGTGGGGTCTGATAGGGAGGATTCATATTATGTTTGCTCCACACTCTGGAGATGAACGATAGTCTAAGTGACATGTTTCCAGAGCGCTCTCTTCTTCTTCCTGTCTTCCCGCTCTGTCCTCAGCCCGTGGCGCTGGCAGACTCACTGGTCATCTGCACCAGTGGGATAAGGGGGAGAGAAGGGTGAGTTTGAGACACAACATATGTTATTTGCTTTTCCAATAGTGTGATGCCTCGCGGGGAAATTTGTGCTATCGCATTATGACACAGAAAATGAAAGAGGCTCCATTGTGCCCCAAGATGGAGTACGGAGAGCCAGAAAGAATATCTAGAGCGTAGACATCGGGGGCTGGTTACAGCTGGACCGCACGGAGACATCACAAACAATACATCTGACTTCAACTTCAGACACAATCATGCCAAAGATAGAGAGTGATTTGGAAAAAAAGGAATACTTGCATAAATTGGAGTCAGAGGAAGGGTGGAGAGAAAATTACAAATTGAGTTCTTCTGCTCTTCTGTCGTTATGAATTTTGGAACATGAATAGAGTGAAAAAAAAATCATATCAATATGAGGAGGAGAATAATAGATGATGTAAGGTTTTGAGATCGAGCTGGAAAACGCCCGGAGCGTACAGTAGGAGCAAGCAGCCCAAGCGATTCACAGTTTCTGGCAGATTGTCACTGTTTGCTGCTGCTCTTAGTTGTGGCTTCTCTAAAATGAAGATTAGTGTGGTGGATCAAATGGGGATCTATCATCAGAATTGGAAAATTAACTCTAATAACTTTGTTTTCATTACTGTATAATCATGTGAAACTAACAATAATAACATAAGAATGAGCTCTTAATCTGGAGCGGGTCTTCTACAACAGAATGCGCCATTTTGTACCGCCATGTTTCTACAGTAGCCTGGAATGGACAAAAGAGAGAGAGCGCTTCTAGAGCTGATTTCAGACATGCTGTAGAGTCTGGACATTTTCCAAAAATGAATGTATACGAAGTCAATTGGTACAGACATGTTGCTGAACTTTTCCCTGCCAGCCCTCTCTGAAAATGTCTCAAAAAAGTCAACAAGCACTGTTTTGTTTAGAGAAGCTCAGAGAGTTCAGTATCGCACACAATCTCAGGGTTCCTGTCCAATTATAAGTGCAAAGGCCTAGCACAAGTATTTGAATGTAAGTATCGCACAGATTTATATTTGACTTTCGGATCCCTCAAATACACACACACACACACAACTGTTTGTAAAGCTATCTTATTGAGGACACTTATTGACATAATGCATTCCCTAGCCTCTTACCCGAACCTTCACCATCAGAACTAAATGCCTAACACGAACCCTAAAAGCAAGTCTTAACCCTGAAACCGACCATTGAAAAAGTGTGTCTGAAAGTGAGAAGCTCCCAAAATGTCCTCACTGTGTCGGTTGTAGGCTCAAAATGGTCCTCGCAAAGATATCTGTACAAGTACACACACACACACACACACAAATATAGTGGTCTCAGACAATTTATATAAATATAAATATCAATCCTTGGATTTTCTCAACCAATCATCCGATTAATTTCAAACTTGGTGAGTGGGTTGCTGAGGACACATTGTGTTATGGATGAGTAGTTGTCTAGAACCTGATCCTACTGCTAACCCTATCACTGCACTGCTTTGTTTCTAATTAAAGGCAAAAACAGTTATCTATCCTAATGAATCGAGAAACCTCCGTCTTCCTTCCTGTCTTTCCCTCATTTTACTTCACAACCGCTCATCTGACCAACTTCATACTTGGCAGGTGTACTGACAGAGGAAGTGCTGTGATTCTGCAGCACCTGGTACCATGATAACCATGTTTGAATTGGACTCAACATATGATAGTAGGATATGAGCTTGTAAGTAGAGCCAATTACACCCAACAGGCTCTTGACAGGCACTTATTGAATGGGTGAAAATACAGTATCTATAATGAATATTGATATTATAAGAGAGCTAGACACAGGCAATGTATTTCATAGTCAGACTATAATTGTTATTCCCATTCATTTACAATTACTTTTTTTTCAAACACACTTCACCTTGAGCTGTTGTGTGGAACAGATACACATAAACATTAAAGAGACTTACAAGTGCACAATCATCAAAATACAGGGTTATTTAATTGTATAGTATGTGAATACCATAGTGTCTACTTCTACTTCTAAGCTCTAAAATATCATTCCTGTCATGTACACTTCCTCATGTGGAGATTTCCATCACAGCACCATGGGTCTAATTATAAGCTCTATTCCTGTTTGCTGCCATGACTGACATGAGACTGCGTATCTAGATGCAAGCGGGAAAAAAAGTAGCCGGATACACAGAATGAGATGGACCTCAGAGACGTGTTCCAACCCAACACTGAAATAACATGTTTGTGCACTTGCAGCACGTGCACCTGAGGTCAGGCAGGACGGAGAGAAACATGAGAGGCACAACAAGACGCGCACGCAGCGGTGCACGCACAGGCACCCAAGTACGGGAGGCTCGGCAGCAACGCGGGTCATCTGCGGTGATCTCCAAGCTGCGCGGCCAGGGTTCGCGCGGCAGGGGATCTGCGGGGCCAACCAGTCCTCCATAACAATGCTGCGCTGCCAAAAGCCTTCACTTGGTGTCACAGTTCTGAATTTAGCAAAGCCAAAGAGGCAGGAGAGGAAGAAAGGCTAGAGGGAGAAGGAGAACCAAAGAGCAAACAAAGAGAGTGAAAGGAACGCTAGAGTCTCAAAGTGAACTTGTGGCAATATCCTATTTTCAAAGTAGCGTTTACCTTGGTCGCTTGTTATTGTGAACAGCTTATTCTCGTTAACCTTTCAGCCATATAGAAACCTTCTGATCACGTTAATACTTTTGTAACTGTTCAATAATCACACAAAGGAAAACTAGTATTTTCAATGCCTCCGCCAAAGAGGTTATGCTTTTGTCTGCCTTAGTTTATTTGTTAGTTACATATGACAAAATTATCCCTTGTATGTTTAAAGGTCTTCCGCATTAGCTCAATAAAATGTTTTGCTAAACTGCCTGTTGGGGACATATCGGTGACATCGGGTGTTCCTTTTAATCAAAAGACACCAGGACCCAAGAACAAACCTATATATATATATACAATTTTGGTCAGGATCTGGATCAGCAGGGGGATCCAGACAAATCTGTTATGTTCATGGGACTGATATTTATGAGTCTGTGCAATTGGATGCAGATCCAAATAAAAATCCACTGTTGGGTCTTGGTGGAGGTAATGTCCTCCTTGTGTAATGCTACGGAACAATTATGCTGATAAACAACATTAAATGAGAACCAGGAGGTTTATGCTCAGTAATGAACAGAAATGACATTTTGTATCCTAACAGAGTAAGACACTGAAGACTGAGGTGTTCCTATTCCAGTTGCTCAGGCTTGAATCTGGCTCCTGGACAAGAAAAAGAAAGTGTCAGTGTGACTGTACAGAGCTGTGCTGAAAAGATAAAAATGAAAAAGATCAGGAGACAAAATTTGGCTGCAGCTTTGGCAGAGAAAGCAAGAGGAGGAAAAGAGGGATGAAACAGAGATCAGATGAAGAAGTATGGTTTGCTTTGATAGTGTGAAGACTAAATTGTATGGTGGTGGTGTATCATAAGATAATATGGTTTAATGGGAGTTCAGCACCTACATGCACAGATATAAAGATGTCTCCACCCCATATAACAACTCAGCCAATCATCAACCATCCATCGCAACAACAATCCCACCTCTGCATTGTGAATCATTAGAAACATATAATGATCTGCAGTGTCAAGGCTGGGCGCTCCTGCATGAACCGATATCGCTACCAACACACATCCATCCACCCACACACACACACACACACACACACAGAGCCAGGGCTGCAGTCGGTCAGATGCAGGCAGGTCTGGGTCACCCCCTCGCCTGTCTCCGCGGAGACAAACGGGGGCAGATGTGATTGGCTGTGACAAATCCTTGACAAGTAATTGCTCTAATCACTCGACGGCTCCCCCCCCCCACACACTCCCCTCTATACTCGTCTTCCCTACTCCCCCCCCTTGTTCACTTGCTCATCAGCGTGGTAACAACACCGGGTTGCGGGCAGACCGAGCAGCTCAGGGATAGCTCCTCTTCCGAGATGCCCTGCCATTACCCAGGCTTCACGGTTGACACATATATACGTAAACGTCTATGGTTAACGTGACCTCTCGGGATACGGCGCTGAAAGTGCTCCTCACTTCTTTTTTTTTCACCCTCCGCCTTCCCCTGTCACTCTCTTCTCTTCTCCGTCCATCTTCGTTTTATTTTTTCTCTCATTACATCTTTCCTGTTCCTCTCACTCAGTCTACATGTCAATTCTTGATGTTCTTCCCTCCCTGACTGTCTCTCATTCTCTACGGCCAGAATAAGCTGGATTTCAAGTATCACATTATGCAACTTTAAGTTAGCCTCTTTCTAAGGGTTTATATTATAATATAGTACATATATGCTGTTATTGTCTAGAACAATGATTTTCTTTTCCACACCTTAATCGTTGGTTCAGGTTTTTTCTGATATTGGGGCTAAATTGATACTTTTAAAACAGTATTAATAACAGTGCCAGAGCCAATACTTTTTTTTAAAGCATTGGGTCACATGAGCAGTGAAACATAGGGCATCCCTCTGCTTTCAAATGTATCTCATAGCCAGGTGCTTCATTCCGTTTGTCATGTTCCTCCCTTTACACAGAATTGTTTTCAAATATTTGTTGCACGCCTTATGAAGGAATGCTTTTGTGTGACAATACAGATACACTTTTGTCCATTTAGCTTTAGGCATTTGATTGTTGCGTTGACTTGAGTTTGAGTTAGCCACTAGCCAACTGCAGGCTAACGTTAGAAGGGGCCAGAGCCATGTAGAGAGTGGGTTGCCACCAGAGTTAAATGTGCTGTTAACTAGGCAAATTATGTTATCTTTATGCTGTCTGTAAGGAGGTACACTATTTCACTTCATTGCCCAGTGTTGTGATTCACCAGCCATGCATGTAGGAACTGGTGATTGGCACCGGATTTTAGTACGTAAGAGACTAGAACTGTGAAACACTGAGAGAAGGAAAGAAAGTCAGGAGTGACTTCACAGGGGAGCAGGCTACAAGAGGAGAGCTCGAGATGCACCGAGCAGGAGTTGGATGGATGGTGCTGGGAAAAGGGGGACATCTAGAGATCCAGCCATACCCCAGTCTAAAGACAGCCACCTTCACGCCTCCTCGGACCCACCCAGACCCACCCTCCCCAGAATAAGAGACCACCAATTAGGGCCAGTGGGTCTGCGGCCGTCGCTCGGCCTCGCCATGGCTCCACTGAGCTGCTGCTCAACCAGCGCCCAGGAGATGGATGAGAAGAAGGAGGAGGAGGAAGAGAGGAGCCATAGGTAGGGCTCTTGCTGTCAGCTTCACTTATAGGTAACGCCGCATTCATGGCCCTTAATTATATGCGTGTTGTCAGCACTGGTAGAAAAGCCAGCCAGTGAAAATGAGAGAGAGAGAGAGTCTAGGTCGTGGGAGAGTGTAGTTAGTGAGATTGCCGAGCGTGGACAAGACAGAGATGACAGGCAGGCTACCCGCTCCGCTACTGCGGCGACTCCTCCTTCCCCATCCCACCCTCCCCTTCTCCGGTGCTATTGTCCCCGGCGTGACTGGGCCAGTCGACTGGGAAGGTGAGGTGGAGCCTCGCCGCTCCGTCTCACTGGCTAATAACGGGGGCCGTCCGTCACGGTCGGTTACCTCTTACCTTCAAAACAAAAGGGTTCCAAAAAAAAACGAAATTGATATAATGCATCCCCATTTCATTTTCTGTTCCCCTCTCAGATGATTTGTGAGCACTTAGTCACGGCCACCGCACACATCATCTGGTCGTCTTCAGACGCATCGCGTCGGGTAATATGTCGGATTTTTCCGGTCTGCTCATACTTTATTGCCACTAAAACACGTCAAGGTTATCATTGTTATTGTTTGACACTCTGTGCCTCATTACATACACTCACCAAGCACTTTGTTGGGGAAAGCCATCCTAATACTGGATGTTTCTTTCTTCTCCAAACAGCCTCTGACTGGAATACACAAGATGATGGAAGAACTCCTGTTAGATTTTGTCTTTGCGTTAGAAGATGGGTAAATTGTGGCCATAAACCATGGGTGTCGAATGTCCATCTTCAGACTAGGGTAGTGTTAATTATCTATAACTTACCAATAATCACCATCATTGACCACTGATGTATGAATGTCAGAGGCACACAAGTTCCTTTAGAGATATTGTCTAGAGAAGGCAACCTGTAAATTCAAAATCTGTTTTGAGGAATTCATTGAAATCCGGTTCTAATCTGTCAACTTGGGCGCGGATGTGAAATGTCAGGTTGTACCCAACACATGCATTGCAGTTACGTGTCAGGTTTAGGTAAAGACATGTAGCTGCAGAATGTTGTGCTTTCAAAGAGAAACAAAGCAAGCTGTTCATTTGTCTTGAAATAAAAAATTGTGAAGCCTGTTGTGCACACACATCTAGGACAAGGAGAAACACGCTTGGATCCTAATCCTAACAAGCTGCTTTTTAAAGATCACATTCTGACAGAGACAATGCTATGTAGGCCAGTATAGTGGCTGAGAAGCTAAAACTATTTAATAAAGAGAATTTGTGAGGGAGTGCCTTGTTGCTGCTGCGTAACTGCACACACCGCAAAAAGTGTTTTAAAAGTGTTGAAAAACCACACTAGAGCTGATCACTGTCACTTTACGAGGAATGATGATCCATCCATCTGTCCAGTAGATCCAGAGACTTTTGTAATCAAGGTTATGACCACTCTTCACGTGATGTTGGGTTTTTACTTATTTACTTATTTACTTATGTGAGAAATCAATATTTTAGCTGTTGTGTGGGTCTGACTGTACTATTTTCAATAAAGGCAGGAGTGAGGGCCTTGAGCAGGTTGGGCCAGATATAAGGCCTTTATACAAATGATTTGTAAATAACCCTTGCTGCATAGTGTTAATAATGATTCTTATAATTGTTCTGAATTCTAGCTTTTGGTATTAAACCATTATTCCCCTAGATTCATTCATATCACATATATTTCATGCAGCTGTCTGATAAGTTCTGGAGGTCGGACAGAGTGACATTGTTGACATTGTTTTGTTTCGATGTTTTGGTTTCGAGGATCCTAATGTTTACATCAAAAGGACATAGAGGACATAAAGGATATAGCAGGAACATCATATTCCTTTCTCCAATGGCCCACATGGCATCAGCTGTGTCAAGGCCTTTCATGAAGAGAACATTTTGCTTAGCAACTATCAGAGTAGTAGTAGCGTCACGGAGAGTGGCTTCTTGTCACTTCCTGGATTCCTTGACAAGAGGCGGGGGACTACAGCTGTGGACCAATAAGGGAGAACCAAATTGATTTGCGGTGACTCCCCTTCAATCTTTCATAACCAATCATATTAAATCTACTGTTATAATTATATCAAACCCCTTTTGTTCGGGGCCATTATTAACTACCTATTGCTAACTGATTTAGCCTAGGCTGTGATAATTGTCCATAGCTAGGTTGTTCATTTCATTGCATCTCAATAAATACTTAAATTGGACCAGTCCGACTCTTCTCATATTTAGGATAAACCAACACGCCTGACAATTACTTGTTTATTACTTACTTATTTTGTTCCTTTCCTTTGATTTGTCACCCATCTTTAACAAGATGGAGAATAAGTATATTTCCTGAAATGTCTAACAATTCCTTTAATGGTCTTTAGACAGTAGTTTTTGTCAAAGAGATATATACCAAACTTGAAGTTTCATCTAAAGGTTGAAAAAATTTAGGGGAATGGTGTGGTCAAATGCTTTTATTTCAGGTCGGCCTACGAGATATTTTTACAGTGGTTGTCAGGCTAAACCAAAGAAACTTGAAAAATATTTCTGTATTGTCCGAAAAATAGTTTTCTCCCAAGAAAGAGACAAACAGATTAGTGTTCAGAAACCGGTTGAGCAAACAGTTTGGCATGTCCTGCCTCAGGTATGTGCTCGGTAAACACCACGAGATCCTATTGGGAGTAATGAGCTTGGTGATTCCACCTCAGAATAAATCTCAGAGCTCAGCCCCCCAGCCCAAACAACAGATCCCCATCGTGGCCTTCAGGGGCTTGGTCTCAAAACAAGTTAGGGAGCACCTGGGACCGCACTCCTGTACCCTAACAGCTTATCACATCTACACACTCACCATGCCAGGGTCGACACTAACAGACATGTAGGGAGATTGTCTTTCCAGAGTAGGTCACTTTATTTCACAAAGTGTTTGTTTATCATCGGGTTTTTTTTGGGAGGCAGGTTGGACTGCAGTAGGTGCCCACCAGTATCCATCAATTGGAAAAATACCCTTTTAATTGAACAGTTAGACGAGTCTTAAAGTTGCCGTTCAGATAACAAACTATACAAGTTTCCTCTGCAAAATAAATATTTCTAGAATTCAGTTGGCTTTACACTATTCTCAGTTCTTAAAAACCACCGGGGAAGAGACATTTAACAGAATTGATGTGTTCAAGAAGAGTAAAGCAATCTATACACTGTGCATAAACATCGCTCTTGCATGTTTTGATTTAGGTTACATTAAAATCCTCTGTCTAAGTAAACAATAAAAAAATGATTTTGAATCTATTATCTCTGTACACTACGTCTGTCAGTGTGTCCGTTTGCAGCCAGTGGTTCATAATACAGTGGCTGACACTGACCCTGATAGAGTCAAATGAAAGTTGTTAGTGCCAGGTCATTACACCACTAAAGTGGGGTGTCACACAGAGGGCGAGAGGGGGGATGACATCGGAGGGCGTCTCCCTTTCACTCTCTACACCCCCTTTTATCTATCAACCTAGAGTGTATCTATAGAATATATAAGCCACAAGTGTCGTCTAGACTTCCCTAGCTTTCTGAAAAACAAGGTAATTAAAAGATGTGGCAATGAAGTAGACGTATTCCTGATTATCTCCACTGGGTTCTTGTGAGCTGAGGCTGGGTTTGACTCAAAATAGACTTGTAACAGCATTTTGATCAGATTCTGTTTTTTGCAGATTCCAGGGAATGAGAGAGATGATCTCAGACTTGGGAAGAGCATCAAACTGCACATGGAAACACCTCAGCCAAACTGGGATTCGAACTGGGAACCTTCGGGCTTTGAAGGGACAGTACTAACAACCATATCATCATCATAAATAAATGATAACTTGGAATTAGTAGTTAGGATGAATGTTTGGGGAACTACAACTTCCCTTTGCCTGTTAAAACCACAGACTATCAATTAGTCTTAATCATATTTTCATTCATCCGATTTAATTGAAAATAATGACTAAATGTGGTATCATTGTAGTTAGTTATCTCTTATACTTTCACTTTATCGTTTCTCAACGAGGAATATGGTATAACATATTTCTAATGTAAAAGATCTCAGTCATTGAAAGCATTTTCATCCATTTTGATTCACGTTTGCATCTATGTTGAAGTTCATTAATACAACTGTCCATACCGGCAACATCAGCGTGTTTGAATTTGAATTTGCTGCTGTGTGCAAAACGCTCAAGTCAAGTCAGCCAAGAGAACTTTGGTTTCTAAAAGTCATGATGCGGAATCAATAAGTCATAACAACTTCAACCTTAATGCAATGTCAATGATATGGCAACGTTAACTCTTTGCTATTATATAACAAATAACTGGCATCACTGTGTGAAGAGCCTTGGAGTGTTATCAGTTAACACAATCTCTGAAAATAGAGCAGCAGGATGCTAAGGAGAACAGATTCCCCTGGTTCCCCCATTGACGTGTGATTCTCCCTCTTTTCAGCTCGCTTTTTTATCGCTGTTGTTAGTCTTTTTTAGTTTGGTAGCCATGTCTCAAAGCCCTCAGCGTGTTGGCGCTTCAAAGACATCCCAGAATAAATCAAGACCGCCCGAGATTAGAGGTGGCAAATTATTCAGGAACAAGGTCTCCTGGCCGAGAATAGCACGGAGTGGCCTGGCCGACATGTCACAAAGCATTGGGCTTAAAGCAAACGTGCGCACACACAACACACACACACACACACACACACACACACACACACACACACACACACACACACACACATACACACACAACCCTTACTACTGCTGCTACCAACACGGTTACTACATAAGTGTTGTAGGTTATTTATTTAACACTTTTCATTCCCATATGGAAGGCAGGGTGGAGGACAGGAATGAGTGACACCGGTCAACAACGCCGAACGCAGTTATATTCCCATTTCTACAAGCATTACATCTGTTCCCTGATAACCAGCCTCTCCTTATGTAATCAATAAACCGACGCAGTTTCAGCAACTCGATTACCGGCTGCCTAACTGCGGCCGACTTGAGCGGATGTGGGAATAGCAGCCCCAATAACGCAGTCGAGGCGGGGGGGAAGCTCACAGGGAGTATCCATTTAGCAGTGACCAGCCTTGGCCTGCAATGATTCCCCAGTAATAGGCTTTGGGCCCGGCTCCCACCGGAGAGTTTGGTTGACAATCTGACAAAGTTATCTCAAGATAAATGGTTTACGGGTCGGAGGTGGTGGGAGGGAGGGAGAGAGAGGGAGACTTGACTTCTCTGTCGGTGATGTTTTGATGGAGGATGTGTATAGCCGCCAGCGCCAACACTGGCAGGTACCCCCCAGGTAGATGGGAAGATTGTCTTTGGCGGTATCTGCAAACAGGATACTGCTGTGTGTGTGTGTGTGTGTGTGTGCGCGCGTGCATGTGTGTGTGTGTGTCTACTGGTAAATCTGATAGTTTTATTAAGAGGGGAGATTTGCAAAGACAGAACATCGCACATGTAATGCGCCACCAGCAAGCAGAGGTTACAAGTTCACCGCTTTAGTTGGACGATGTAGATCGGCGTAAACAAGCGAGCGTTCTCTATCGGCCAATCAAAAGCCATTCAAGTAATAACCGGGCCTGTCGCTCACTGACGCACACAGAGGAGAACACAGACACACTCATACACAAATGCATAAACACAAAGTACACACACGTACAAGCACAAAAGTTCTCTATTCACACAAACACACAAGCACACACACACACACACACAAACACACACACACACACACACAACATACAGGAGAGCACCTATCACCAAGCCAGGCCTCTTTCTACCCTTTAATTCCCCAGATAAACAGACTTTTCTCTGATCCTGTCACTGTGCCTTATCTGCAACGCCGGTCACCGGCCTGCTACTGTGGAGCAAATTAGGCCTCAAATGTCAGAATTGTTACACTTTATTAAGTTAATTAGAGGCAGAGTGTACACCGGGGCTGGGACAGCATGACACACACAGACAGAGTGACAGACACTGTGTATGTACATACTGTATGTATACAGTGTATACGTATAAATATACAGTATGTTTACATACAGGATATAGATAGCTCACCATCATCATAGACTGACTTTTATATCTTTACTTTTATAGTTTAGCCTCAAGATTACATTTAACCAGCTGGAGAACTCAGTACGTCTAATGAGTGAGGATGTAAATACATGACATTTTCTAATCTTGACTTATGTTGAAATTAGCCTCATTTTCTCTATTGTTTTGGTTCAAGCAGACCTCACTGCCTTATCAAAAAACACAGCTAACTATTTTAGTTTTACATCTCTCATATTTCTATATTTTAGTTTGCCCATAATATAATCCAGACAGTACAGAGTGGTAACACATCTAACTGCCAGAAAACTGTGTTTGCACATTTGAAATGCAAGCACTCATAATATTTCACCAAATATGGAAATACTGCAAGTTTTATGTGCTATATGGGATATGCATGAACATAACCTACTTTATGTATTCCCTCTGTTCATCTTGGGAAAGGAACATGTGAAGTAGATTAGTGACATAACTCTCTGTATCTCTTATGAACATTTCAGATCTCAGAGGGTCATGAAGTCAAGTATCAAAGTGGAAAATATTGCCAAGTATCCATCACTCCCTCCTTTCATCTGATACTGGTGTGGTGTATTTATTTATTTACTTTTATTCTATTGTATTTCAGCTCATCACAAGGGCTGGTGTCTATCCAAAGAGAATATTTGAGGTGAGGTAACACGATCTTAAAATGATTTGCAAAGACACAAGCAGGAAGGGAAGTGAGCATTTACACCACATTCCTCGTTTCAGCTCCTCCCAGAATCATAGAGCTGCAGTCGTGGTGTCACGCTCTTGGTGCGACAGGAACCAAAATGGAGCCTTTAGCTTGCTTCCTTCTCAACCTGCTCGCTGCTCTTAAAAATCTCTATTTTCCAAACCCCTCCGCCATCCCCACACTTGAAAGCAAACCGCTGATCAATGCTTCGCAGACTGTACTAATCAATTTGGAGTGAACAGAGAGACGTGGGTCTAATGGCTGGTCCTAACTGAACGGGCCTTCTCATATGAGAGCAGTTGTTCATTACAGGGCTATTTCATGGTGTTCATCACTTTGCAGGCTTCTGTCTTTCATTCAGCGGAGCGTTGGATGGAGGAATGGCCCCGGGATATATTGTCTGCTCAGAGCTTGAATGTTGTCATGCTAGTTCCCAGTGATTTGCCTCGTGCGATTCAACACTTTGAAAAATGGGAAATGTGTTTCGCGTACTTGGGAGGGAAGGGCTGAATGTGATATCAGTGCAACCCAGTGCAGGATGTTAAGAAAAGACTGTGGGAGAATAGAGTTCTGTTGCATTTCAATCGGAATCTGAGAGCGATGTGTTAGTACTTATGGTGGCTTTAATGTTTTATTACAATCAGCATTACATCAAGGTTTTAGCATGCTTTTTAATGTTTTCCCAGCGCCCAGGCAGAACAATGCTCAACTCATACGGCACAGAAGCAGTTTTCCACGGTTCACATGCAATGCAGCGAGGGCTTTTTTTATGGAGTACGTATGTTCAACAGCCTTGTTACTCCAAAGAAGCCAAAAGCAATAAGTCGTGGACAGATTCTCGACTGTTGCTCTGAGTTGAATTATTTACCCTACATTGCAACAATATGTAAAGTAACCAAAGCATCTCATTCAAAATCTGCCTGCAACACAGCTCAGTGGTTCTCTCCATACTAAACAGAGACCTCTGGGCACGACAGCAGCCATACATTATTTCTACCACACACACACACACAGACACACACACGGCTCAAACATCCACACCACAGCGCACATATCTCCACATATAACCTCTGATGTATTATTTCTCTAGCCTTCAGTGCGAGAGTCACAGGTGAGTCCCGGGCGCTTTCATCATAGCCCGGCTGTCCGGCTGGCTGGCTGCAGTCTCATCTGTCCCCTTGGTTGAAATTGCCAATAAAGAGGGTCTCATATAGATCACCCCCGATGGGGGCTGCCGACCTGTCATGCAGACCATGATTCCTGGCTCTCAGAGTGGGGAAGAGGGACAAATAACCCTCTGAATCTCCCTATATCTATCTCTGCCCCCCCCTACTGTCCGTCTTCTTTCACACGCACACACACGCACACACACTTGCCCCTTCTACCCCTCTCCAGCAGGCCATAAAGTGCCACATGAAAGGGATATAGTGGACACAGTCGTAGGGGAGACAAGTGGCGGCCTGAGCTTTCACTTTCCCACTCCTGCGGTAGTGAATCAAACTAATGGGTTAAAGACATGAAGACGGATGAGAAGGGAGGATTAGGAGCTGGCTAGAGTTTTCCCAGACGTGTTCTCTTGCGCCTGCGATTCATGGAGCCTTTCTGCAATCAAAAAGGTCGGAGTTTTGAAAACGACCACAAAAAAATCTTGAATGTGCTCCAGAGCAGAAGAATTTTCACAAAACAGGCCAGTGCAAGGTGCTGAGCACCACATCTGATCCCGATACTGTTGGAAATTATACTAAACTACTCTATGTGCAGAACATGTATATTTTCTTACCAACTTTAAGTCTTCAAAATTAACATCAAATTCTTTTCTATATAAAATTATATTTGTCTAAATGGTAAAAGAAAGTGCATGATTCCCTTCTTAGAAAACTTATAAAACATATTAGTTAAATAATTTTTCAAGATACACATTCAGTGATTTCACTTCTCCTAAATTTTCCCTATGATTCCATCTTTTTTTCTCATCTCAGTTAAAAAGTTGACCAAGCATCCCTGCACAACCGTGCAGAAAATGGGATTTTTCAAAGACCCACAGTGCACCCTGCTGGTGAGCGAGAAAACAGCAGATCTGTGTGCTGCCCATAGACAGAGTTTTGCATGTTTGTGTGTGTGTGTGTGTACGTGTGTGTTTGTGCATGCTTTTAACCTCACATGAGCAGCTTGAGTTCAAACCACCAACAACATGGGAGTCTACCTCATCAACCTCCCGGCCACAGCACGACGGCTTCCTCCAAGATTTTGCCTGAATCACGGAGTAGAGATGCAGAAAAAAGAAAAGTGAGACGGAGGGAGATGGAGAGAAACCTGCAAGGCCAGTGGGCAACTTCAATAAAAAGACAATCTGACTTTTCAGAAGCTATAATAATCAAGATCCTCCCACCGAGGTTGTTTGTCTGAGGGGGACACGGATGACTACGGGTAAGGAGGAGGAAATTCAGAGCGGTAATTAATAGTCCTAAGTGACTGCTGCTGGATGGGAGGCAGGGACAGGGTTTGTTGTGAGCTGGTACCGTGTCCCCCAGCATGTCCCACAGCCGTGTGGCTTGGCATGTAAGCAGAGGAGGAGGAAATGGAGAAAACTGCCTTTATTACTCATTCGTTTGTCTCCGGGGCCTCTCCTGATCAGACCCAACCACCCTCTCTTTCCCAACACACACACACACACACACACACACACACACACACACACACACACAGACACACACGAGCATGGCTTCCAATGCTAATCACGTGAATAAATGTTAAGGAAAAGACATGAAGTGCCACGATGTCAGTGTCATCCCTCCACCCCTGTCACTGGCTCATCTAACCCTGCCACCAGCCCCCCCCTGCCTGTAAAGAAATTTGAACATACACTAATTTGCATGTGTGTGTTTGTGTGTTGTGGAGTGTAGTTCTTAGCCCTCGGCTGCGTGTTTCTGCGCGGAGCGGCAGGGTGGTTCCTATAATCCCATCACCATTGTCGTTCGTGGAGGCCCAAAGGCCCCACCTGGAGGTCCGACATTTCTGGCATCGTCTGACTCCCCACTACTACGAGAGCCAGCATCTGCGGAGCCAAGAGACACACTGTGCAGGACTGACACGACTCATACACTATACTCGCTGCAAGTGACTCACTGTGTAGTGGCTCTGCCTTGGAAATGAATGTGTCTGAGGTTCTTTTCACCCCAAGATTTAAAAACAGAAGAAGTAAAACTAGAGGTGAACCCTTCATCGATTACTTGATCAATAGAAAATTGATCACATTTTTTCTTCATAATTTTATTTGCAGATTTGCTGTTTTTTCTTTGGTTATATTTTATGATAAATTTATCTTTTTAGTCAAAATATAATAAACTTATAGAGGGTGTGCCCTTGAGATTTGTGGATTTTTTGCACGTTATATTGGTGGTTTCTTTTCAGTTTTTGTCATTTTGTTGAGCAAAGTGTTGGATACTGTAGAGATTATTTTGTGCCATAATTTAAACTAGACAATAGATAAAACAAAAAAATTTAAATAAAATTCCTAGAAATTGCTATTTTGACGATTTGGTTGTCTGTTTCACTTTGGACATTTTAGAATCAAGAATAATTGTGTGAATCTCTACAAAATGTAATGTTTTATAACCATTTTTTCAACTTTAACCAAATCTCTTATTTCACTGTCTTTCAATAGCAACACTGCATTATACCAATATTTTTCTATGTAAGAAAATGGTGTTTTTTTCCCTGTACGATTCTTCGAAATTCCACCTCTTTGGATGAGATCTAATCAGAAATGAAACCCTGACGGGAGCCAAAGGTACAGACAGCACACGTCTACAGTACATCTGTCTGTCGTCATCTCACAACTCCCAGCGTCTTCCCAAACTGTCACCCAGCCGCCTGCACCCCCACCCCGCACCCCTCCCCTCCACGTTCACCCTACGCTGGGGATCCGACCTAGCACCAATATGCAATTTCACCAATCTGTGCTGACAGCGTTCATGTCGACTGCTCACAACCGATCCTTCCCCGTCTCCCTCTGCGAGCATCTGTGTGGTTAGAATACAGCCCTCCGTCAGCTCTCACAGGTCATGAAAGGTAGCGGAGAAGACAGGCGGGGCTGTGACCCTGCAGCCCAGCTAGACAAATCAGTGTAACAGCATATTGTAAGCTACAGACTAGGCAGAGGAGGATATATGTACCAGGACTGAGGCTGTGTTCATGGCTGTGCCTGCCTTGGGAAGCCCCACGGCACTATCGGTGACCCCCACTGTAGATTTCCTTACTAATGTGACCCCAGATTGTGTATCACAATCGGCATGAGAAAACTCCCACAGGCTACAGTTAGTCCTGGGCACTGGGGATCATTGTCTTCAGCCCGCCTGAGTACAGACAGGATGTGGCAGCTTGGAGGCATTTAGTTAGAGGAGACACACTTTATCGCTGGGAGCGTGCATTTACGGAGGGCCGACTGGGGTAAAAGTGGATGACGTGCTGGAGCCTATAAACAAAAAGCAAAGCAAAAAAAAAATTGAAGGTTAGATGAAAAAAAAAAGCAGTGAATTAGCTTTACCTTGTTTCGTGGCATCTAATCATTTGTGATAGTCTGTGCACTCATTCTTATAATTAATTTGTTTTCTGGGACAGATTTCTCTCAACAAAGTGGGTTTAAAAATATCATCTGTTCTATTATATTAAGTGCATGCGTCGAAAGGGATGATGTGGATGTGCAAGGGAATAAGCATCAATGGAAGCAGTTCACATGAAGCAGAAGTGCTGCCCCTATGATAATCCAGAGGCCTTAGATATTCAATATTGAATTTCAGATATTATAATGTACTATTCTGTGGGCTGGATATTCATATATGACTTGTTGTGTGAACTGGCTGTTTTGTTAAAGAACATGTCCCAGTGTGGCAGCACTGGACAGGGTTTGGGGAAAATCTGGAACACCATGGGCTGTAGAGCATTTCAGTGACGTCTTGGTGAAATACTTTTCTGTGGCTTTCTCATGATTGCAAGCTGAGTGAGAACAGTGAAGGTCTGTAGTCTTTGGCCGAGGGTCAGTTTTCTCTTCTACCCTTAAGGAGGAAAATGATTTATTCCCACTAAGCAGATTTTCAATTTGTTTTCACTTCATACTGTTGATTTAATCAACCCCAGTGCCGTGATCAGCTCCGATGCTGACATGTGTTTACTTTGCTTGAGTATTTTCATTTCATGCTACTTTGCTCTTCTATTGCAGAGACATTTCAGGGGCAAATACTGTGTTTATACTCTTCTCCATTCATTTGACAGTTAGTTAGCTGGTCAAGATTTTTTTTTAACATAAACAAACAGTTGGTAAAAGTGTTAAACTGATCCAAGCTTAAAATAAAGATGTTGAGTATTCACAAGTCAATGCACCAGTAATCAGGCTGTTATGCCATGTCACCCAAACAGGAACTAGGTTGGGAAAATAGTGGTAATGCTTTATATACATATAAATGAAGAATATAGAGATTCTTACAATAGAAAGCATGCCACTATTTTTATTGTACATATCCCAGGAAAGGCTTTGGGTATAATTGGGAACACCATAGGGCCGTAGAGCATTTCAGTGAGGATTTGGTAAAATACTTTTCTGTGGCTTTCTCATGATTGCAAGCTGAGTGAGAACAGTGAAGGTTTGTCGTCTTTGGCCGAGGGTGAGTTTTATTCTTTAACCCTTCAGGATGAAAATGATTTCTTCCAACTAAGCAGATTTTCAATTTTTTATCACTTCATCCTGTTCATTTAATGATCAATATATACAGCTACAGTACAGGTCCTAAAACCAGCCCCCTCCATGTTAGTGGATAGGACGTGGACCAAGATATTGTATATACATTTTTCTCAGAGATGAGTTGTCATTAAATTGAGTTGTTGTCACACTGAGGTTTGTTCACGTATAGATTTTTACAGCTAAATTTGGTTCCAATTTGTTATTTGACGCCATAAAAACAGGGTAAATTGTTGTGATTCACAGCTGAGACTGACTCACAGTTGGTGGAGTGTGTGTATCGCAGCTCAATTCCCCTGATCACTACTGAACAGATTCTAGCTCCAAACGTGCAAAATGGCAGGGTTTGTATCTGGATTATTTGGTCTTTATTTGAATGCAGGATTTATAGTGGTAATAACTAATATTATGGTTCTGCCTCTTTCACTCAAGTAAAGGATCTGTCTGTCAATATTGGAAGTGTAGGCAAAAGAAAGTTTGTTGTGTCGTTCTCTCTTGTGTCACACATACACAAACCAGTATATTAACACATACACATATAGTAGTTAACAAGCTCAGTTTTGACTGACAGGTGACATGTCGTTATGGAGAAATCGTACATGCACAGAATAAATCCAAACAGACACAACACACACTATGTCAGACACTGTGGTGCAATGCAGGCTTTTGTATGTGAATCCTAATATATTAGTTATTCAGTTATGTGGGCATACTGTCAAATCAGTCTCACAGATAATGTCACCACAAATTAATCTATATCTGAATTTATTATTTATAATTATCATTAGATTTACCATCAATTAAAACGAATATTAAACTGCAGTGGGAATTTCCACTGGGATCCTCTTTTTCTTTTGTATATAATTTGTTTCTGAAAATGAACTAAGACTCCTTGTGGAAAGGCAATCAAAAAAAGTGTGAAAAATAATAGTACAATATATCATTTCAAAATTTTAAATGTATTAGTTTCACTTGTCAACCAATATTTATTGTTATTTTATAATATTTAATTTTAGCTTCTTCACTGATGCAATGTGATGAGTGACTTACGTTCTATGTTTTCATTGGTTAAGTCATCAGTCAGTCTCTCACAAACACACACACGCACAATGTAGAAAAAGGCCCGCCCCAGCCTTGGCTGTGATTGGGTTGTATTAACACATAGAGAGTGATGATTGGTCAGAGTTAGGGGACAGTCTCACGATAAGCCAATCAGAGGCAGAGTTGGGCTGGGGCTTCCTCCATCTCTGTCAGTCTAAACATGGCGCTACGGGAGCTGTCGTCGCTGGAGAAATATTTAGGGCTGAAGAAGCCGAACAAGTACAGCACTCAGGGGGAGAGAAAGGTGACATGGCGGCTCGTTGTTGTAGCTTCCGTCGTTAGCTTTTGAACGTTGTTGTATTTAACATGAAGCTTTGGGAGCTGCTGTAACATGACACACGGTGGCTAGCTTGGGAATGCTAACCGGCTAGCCATGTGTGTGCTGAAAACAGAGTCAGTTGTGTTGTCATATCTACCTCGTGTTCACACTTTGTACCCGGGGGTTTCATTTTCAGCTGAGGAGACGTTCAGAGTAAAAACAGGAAGCTTGACCAAGTGGCAGCTGAAGCATCTTCATGAGTTAGCACAATGGAAGTAGCTCTGTGTTCTGCGCATGCTCAAACACAGGAGTAAGGGGCGGAGTCAGCTGTCTGTCGTATTGATTGATTGACTGATCTTAATGGGAAAATATTGAACACAATTATTCCTTCATACCAATAACGAGCGATCTCACCTGGATGTGAACACATGTTAGCAAATGTAATCGATCCATTGGAGTGGATTGCTAAAAATCACTCTGCTTATGAGCCAGTTATTCATGAATGTGTAAAGTTACCAACCGAGGAAGCTGGTTTTTAAGGATGTTTAAGATAATCTAAAGACTTGTGGTGGCATCGAGCAGAAAAGTTGTTCAATGTTCTTCATACGTCTTTCAGATTTGCTGATTCTGTTGAAAACGTACCCAGGTTGAAATGCTTTTTTCCCTGATCCACAGTGTAAACATAGCAGTAGAAAGAACATATAAGTACGCAAGATAAGTACTCAAAGCATAGTACACAGTACGACATAGCATGCAGTCATAAGGATATGGATAGGATGAGAATTGGAAACTTATTTTTTCTGTTTTTACATGTGTATAGTTTAACTGTTTTTAACATCGTTGGCCCTCTTAAGAACTTTGTGACTTGTTTCTGAAAAGTACTATACAAATAAACTTGACTTATTTACTACATCTGATGTCAGATTTGTTACAGTAAATGTCTTTTTGTGTTTGTACTTCAATGAAATAGAAAATCAAACTCACTGTTTTTTTTGTCCCCTTTCTCTCTGCCCTCTCTCTCCGTCTCACCTTTCCCTCCAGGTCCCTGTGTTACAGAATAACAATGGTCCTCCGCTCGTGGGGCTGGTGACCATCGCCTGTCACCTGGTGAAAGAGGCCAAGCGCTCAGAGCTGCTCGGCGACTCTGCAGAGAGCAGGGCCGTAGTGCAGCAGTGGCTGGAGTACAGAGTCACCCGGCTGAACAACTGCACGAAGGAGGATGCCAAGACCATCCTGAAGGTATGGAGGAAATCTTTCTGTGGACTTGAATTTATCTTTACGTGTGGTTGTCTGATATTAAAGTAGTTCATACAGTGCTTGCTCCGAATTGAACCTCTCAGCATTTCACCATCTCTCACATTCCCTGTGTCTCTGTCCACCAGCCAAACCACCATGTGTGTGTACGTGTGTCTGTTGGTCTTGTTAAGGCACCAGCGACAGAGATACACACTGATATGTTGCCTTTCAGTGACATGGCCCCACAAGACAGAGAAAATGTTTTTAATATGCCTGACGCCAGTCAGCATGAAATGGATCATCAGCCAATGGTCTGTTGGATGCTAGGCGCCTCTTGGCACAGTTCTGTCAGCATGAAGTGTGTGTGTGTATTTGTGTGTCAGCATAACACACTGTTGTGGCATGGGTGAGGAGCCATGCTGTGCAGCAGCATGTTATCTGGACAGGCCTCTTAAATATTTTAATGGTGCCACTTACAGAAGGAAGTCGCCCCGAGCAGCTCAGCTCTGGTGCCCGTCGGCGCCCCGTCCTGTCCTGCTGCTTTAGCTCCATCCTTCTTTCAAGCACACCAGTCATCTCCCATTAAATTATCCAGAGACAGAAACTGTCAGCTGCATGAGTCCTTAAACTTTCTCACCCCAGGATGAGAATAAGAAATTCACAGTTTTCAAGAGTAAACATCTTGTCACTCATGTAGTGCCACTGTAAACAAGCCCAGGCCTCTCTGGCCTTGAACCCAAAGTCAGCTGAATGTTGGAGGAAGTCCGTCATTCCGTCTTAAACCAATTTGGATGCTAAAGACTAGAGGGTGTCTTCATGCTGTATGGGACATTGAATGTTCTTGGGTTTATGCCAATTTGTGAAACATTAAATTCCTTTTAAGTCATCATAACCTTCATGAATTGAATTACTGTGTCTTGTCTCTTTGAAAGAAATATATGAACCATCACTATTACACATGGTAGTCAGTTTTCCATTAAACAAGTTCAAACAAATTTGTCATGACACACAATGTGTCAAACCATCCCCCTGCGCATATTAAGTCAGACAAAGTTGAAGTCGCTCCACTCGTCTGCGGTGCCTCCTCTGCTGCTGCGAACAGCTGAGCCCACAGATTTGTTAAAAGTGAGTTGCATGATACAAAGAGGATAAACGGTGTTGCCTCGTGTCGTTACTTAACCATCTACATTCCACCAGCCGCTTCTCAGATGCTCTGGTGTCATGATTGTGCTTCAGGACGACTGTTTGCTAGCGTCCTCCATTTTTGGAGCAAAGACGATGTAACATTACTGACTTGCTTTACTTATTGGTCAAGCTCAAAGGAAGCGCCCTCTGCTGGATCAGGAGACACACTACTTTAGATGATCTGATGCAGATTGAGACCCAATATTTCAAATTCAAACGGGTCATCAAAGACCGAGTACAAACCTTTCCCCACGTTTGAATGAATGTTCGAATTTCCAATATAAAGCCCCACTATGAAAGATAGAAACCATAATTTCAAGAGCATAGTTCAAAGCAATAAAATAAAAAGTTAACTTGTGTAATGTCACAACTATCCATCAGTACATGTGAAAGAAATGGGCATAAAACATGCAATGTACTGCAGTTGTAATATAAGTTGAAGTAGTTTGCATGTGGGTGAGATTTCTGTGCATAGGGCCAAATTCCCAGAAGAATTCTTGTCCTCTTCTTTTCATTTGTCATACATTTCTGAGAGTAACTCTGCCGCAAACTTTGCCAACATTATTTAATGTGAATGTCCAATGATCAGAGTGCACATTTGCGGCGGGGGCAGGTGGAGGAGAACCCAGGTTCGGATCTCCTTGCGCTGGGTTGGGGGGGGGCAGCGGAGCGACCTCTCCTCTGATGCTTGACTAGGCTTCAGCTCCATGGCTGTAGGCTAAGAAAAGCAAGGATCTGATTGTGGACGGGGAGGAAGTCTGCAGTCTTCATGCCTTGTTTGGCATCACCCACTCTTGCCGCACAATAACCCCATTTGCCCCCGAGATGTTCTGTGTGCGTGGAGTGTTTCCTTCGCACAATGTACAAGTGCTAAAGATGGTCCCGTCCCCTGGGACCAGCACTTCCACACACGACTCTGAGCACAGAGACCTCCGACTGAAACACACACATCAAGCTGTCCAAGTTTAGGACAGCTTCACTGGATGTGTAAGCGAGAGTTGTCGCTGAGTAAACAAAGAGGCTTTCTTGTACGCATCTGCACCAAGTTGCCAGTCATGGGGAGAGAAGCTACAGCCCCTCAGGTTACATTTGATTCCTTTTCACATAGCACAGCACACAGACACATGCAAGCTTGGATCTAGGGCAGTCCACTAAAAGTCGATTAGTCGATGCGTCAGTTGAGAAAACCCGGACTCGACTCATGTCTGTGAGTCAACTTGCTTTTTGATGCCTCACAATATACAGAGCAATTCAGGGGCAACGCAGTGTCAGGCTGTTATCTATATACACACGGAGTCCTGTCTTAAATTGGCTGAAACCACAAAACTGAAGCTATTTTTAGACATGAACACAGACCTAGACTTTTCTAGACATTGTTTAGAGTTAGCCTTTAAGAACGTAGCAGAAGATTCTCTGGATTACAGGTGTTTACAACAACAGGAAAATGTCCATAACCTTCGTCAGCGTGGGTCCTCATCGGCAACAGCTCTCAAATCGCATTGTCCTTCCAAGTTGACATCTTCATCTGTTCTCTGCATTTCTGGCTCCGCTTTCTCATCCTTAGAGATTTGCGTTAGAAACATCATCAAAACATTTTAATTTTTTTTATGAATTTCCCGATCATTCTCACCCTTCAGTGTGGTAGGATTTTATAGCTCTCACCAAGACATTATCTCTAGCTTGCCATCACAAATGATAAACAGTCAAATTTGAGTTTGAAGTGAAAACATGAGGACGTGGAACTCTCATTACATTAGCAGGTGGATGAATGATGCATGTTTCCTTGAAGGAAATTCTAAAAAGTTTAGCAGTATTCTAACTATTGACCTTATTCTAACCCATCTAATCTGCCTGCTTCTCATGTTCTTCTCTTCTCCAGGAGCTGAACCTCTACCTGGAGGACAAAGCTTACCTGGCTGAAAACCAGTTCACCTTAGCTGATATTCTCATGTACTATGGAATCCAACCACTCATAGTAAGTAACCTTTTCTCTCACTGATTTCATTCTCGTGTGTACAATTCCGATTTCTGAGTTCTTATTATCACTTTACCTGCGATCTGTCACTGATACATCGGAGTATCCAGATGGGTCTGTTGCTCTGTGGTGTAGTTGAAACATGTCCTTTTCAATTGAGTCGCCACTGTAAAAAGTTATTCTAGTCCTTTTAGCCTCTGTACCACCTTTTGGTTTTATTCCTAATTATTCTTTTGCGTGAATGTTCGTTTTCTTTTCTTTTTTGCCATTGGTCTGTCTTCAGCACTATTTTCTACATACAGGTTTACTACAGTTTCTGTTGATAGGAGAAAATCTTTAACATAGTGGATTAAAAAACATCCTCCAACTGATGCAACTCTGAAAAGAAATCTAGAGCTGGTCAGTGTTCCGGACTGGTTCGATTTTTCAGATTCAGATGGTGTAACTCATTAATCCTTATCACTAGGGTAGATTAAATATTTTAGCAAATACTAATGAAGGACAAATGTAATGTCAGAAATTTCACAAAGAGCTGCAGGACTTTATTTTTGGGAATAAATCGAATTGATTAGTTATGTCTCTGTTGCTTTCACACCACCATTTACCGAGAAGTCAACCCTTCCATTCCCTCCTATCTGTGCTCACTTCAGTCAAACCACAACTTTAATAAGCAATTTGTCACAGTGCGTAACACACAATTGGACCAGTCACATGGCCAAAGGGCATGGAGAGCAAGTTGGAAATAAACACACGTATTATAAACACGTTCTCACTTCTCTTCAGAGAAATAAAGTGATGTGGCACAAAGTGATGTCTTTAGCCTGATACCAGGGACAAGTAAGTTTGTTATGCCTTCCAGGATTAAAAGAAAAAAGGAAGTGAGTTCAGAAATGGGAGAGGCAGAATGAGATGGAGGGAGGGAGACATCACATGTTGAGAGATGTCAGAGGTTGTGGCGGAGATGGAAGATCGCCCCCCCGCCACCAGGCAGAGGAGCGTCACTTTGGTTCGCGATCAGTGTGCTTTTAACCTCGGGGACAAGGGGTCAGCGAGCCCAGCCCTCATCCGCAGCCACTCCCGATGTTCAATTCGTGGAAAACAACACGACACAAGCATTAAACCTGACGGATGGGAGGATGGTCTCAGGCTGGACTGTTGTCTGTGTCTGGAGTTTACACGTTACTGATAATTACATCGTGAAGAAACACACGTTTAATGAAATTTTCCAAGGACGTCTTGATGCAGTTTGAATTTGATCGACTGCAATTCAGCTCATAGATTCTAGTTTGTGTAGAATAGATGAAGTCAAATGTGTTGATTTCAACAATCGTTATGTTTTACAGCATTCACACATTATATCGTAGTGTTAATATTTAGCACCAAATAAGTAAATGTAAACTGGATGATTCTCTAAAGCTGATTCATTTCAAAAATAAAATAATGGTCTTGAAAATGTTTTAAAGAAAAATATATCTTGTGACTCACAAAGTTATATTATAATAAGAAGTAAATCCACAGAGAGAGAGAGAGAGAATGTCTAAGTCATCGATCCAGATGTGAAAAGTTGTCAGGGGGAAGTCCAGAATCAGCCGAGCCTGGATTAAATCACTTAACGTAGGAAGTACAGGGCAGCAAAGCTCATCTGCTCCAATTCTTTCTGCTTCCTTCTCAGCCCTAGATCTGTTTACATCCATGAATTAATCCATCATCCACAATGGTAACATTTTAACTCTGCATCCTCACTAAGACTCATGTTCAGTGGCTAACCAGTCTCCTATCTCTCAGGTGGACTTGGCCGTCCAGGAGAAGGAGCAGTACGTGAACCTGACTCGGTGGTTCGACCACATGCAGCACTACCCCGGCGTCCGGCGCCACCTCCCTCCAGTAGTCGTGCTCAGAAACAGAATTTACACCAGCAGGCACCACTGAGACCCGATCAGACCCAGTTCAGTACGACTCATCACAACTCTTCTGTCTCCCGGACCAGATCTTCACAAATCATGTTCAAATATCCAAGAGCTTATCCCATCACATCATTTTTCTTTGGATTGTGATTCCTGCCTTTTATGTTCTTGTGTTCTTTCAAAACATGTTTAATCAGGAAAGATCTAAAACTGAATCAACAGTTCAGTGTTACAAAAACTCTATCAAGGGAATTCTTGCTCATAAAAATAGAGTTCAGTTCATATTCTATAAAAATGTCAGTGTTTTTAATAACGTATAAAGAGTAAGAATTGGAAAACAAGAAGGCCTTTTCTTTCGCTTTTATCACACTAACATTATTTATAAGAAATTTGATGTCTTTACCCGTACTCAGTATTGTGGGAGAATTTCGTTTCAACCTACTGTTGTGTATTTGTTGCAAGGCTGTGCAGGTCATGGTGGAGTGAGGAATAAATGATGCGAGCTTGTTAAAAAGGTGTTTCTATTTATATAATGTGGCTAAGTAGGGAACGTTGTGAGCATGTGATAAGGGCAATCTATAGGATGTTACTTAACTGTTTTTTTTATATTGTGTTTTAAGGGAATACGTCTTATTTCTTACCAAATCAATGCATTTCCTCTCAGCAATTTGTTCAAATAAATGTGGCTGCTGGCTCAGCACCGCGCAACAACCACAGTACCTGCAGCGTCTACAATGTTCTGCCCCAAAGAATCAAGTGTCTCAGCTTTCATCCCCTAACAGGACTGCGTCTGTCACGTCCGACTCCCAGCCACTTCACTGGACACTTAGGTTTTTATGTGTGTGCTCCTGATTACATCCCGCTCCCCGTTCCACTGTCTCACCAGTTGTGTGGGCAGCAGTGAGCAGTTGAGAGCGTCAGCCGCGGAGTCAGAGATCAGAGTGAGGCTCCAATCAGTCCCACTACCACCACTGTTGATGCTGCAGGCCAGAGAGAGGGCAGCGGGCTTACCAGCTGCCACACAGATCCAGCCAGCCAAGGCCAGAACGCGGGCCCCTGGGCGACAGTCAGCCACTGTGTGTCATTTCAACCCTTTGCGCTCCCACGGGGATACTGGAGAGAGAGGGAGAGGAGGGAGGGAGGGAGGGAGGGAGGCCGCAGAGAGAGAAAAAAAAGAGCACCCAGAGGCACAGGGATCTTTTTGTGACATGTGAACAATGACCTGAGCCTCCGAAAGCCTTACTGTTGCCGACTGGATATTTGCTATTAGAATCGTTAACAGGCCAAGTCGTGGCGGCGGAGGGAGAACCTGTAAATTGACATCACCGAGGTCGTGTTAGGATAATGAGTTATTTATTACCAATTGCCAAATGCTCTTGCAGCCATATCAAACCATTTCCTCTTTGCATCGATGCTCCTGTGTTTCGTTACCGTCTACCTCTTTTCAAATGCCCCCACTCCAGCCATGCTTTTCATTTCCTCCATGTGAAGACGCTCAACCAATCTGTGTCTGCAGCGATTCATGATCTGATGTGTGAAGCTCCTCCTGCACCAATAAATCAAAAGGCATCTGCGGCTCCCTGACCCCTGACCTCTTCTTCTTTTTCAATGCTTTTCTTGTTTCCTCCCAACATTTAATTTTGTGTAAACAGATCTATTGTCCGGTGGTTCTCCATAAAGCGTCTCTGTGTGTGTGTGTGTCTGTTTGTGGCGAAGAGTTATGAAGATGCTAAAGATAAAAAACAACTCTCAGTCGTTTGTGAGAGCCTTGTGACCAGATGAGGCCGTTAATGTTGCGGTCGGCCATTAAAGGAGCCTTTGTGCTCTTGGTTATGTTAACACTCAGCTGGAATGCTGTTTCTAATGTGCGGCATCAGACGCTCGTCCTTGTTTCAGAGGTGTAAATAATCGAGATTTACCCACAAATGCTGCAGCTGGACAAGTTGTTCTAAACTCACTGGTGTTGTGTGAGGATGCCATGGTGACGGACCATACACGGTTAAAAATACTGTCAGCTATGTTAAAAACCGATGAGAATCTTTTTATTAACTCCACCAAGATGGTTTTGGTTATGAATGGATTTCACCCGAAACTCATGGGAATGATGGGACATGGGTGAAGAAAGAACTATTAACATTTTGGTCTGAATCTGGACAAAGTGGTCTAGGATTTGTTTTACCTTCTTTAACAGGAGGTTAGATGTGAGGTGAAAACAGCCACATTTATATTGCGAACATTTTGATCAACTAAAAACTTCTAAAAAGTGACTAAACATTCCAATAAAAGTTACAACATCTATAGTTAAACTTAACACAACAAGATACAGGCTGCGCATAGCTTTATTATTAATTTATTGACTTTTGTCAGGAGTACTGAGACCCTTCTGCTTTGAATTTGCTGTTTCATTAAATATTGAATACATTCATATGTTCAGTGTCACATGTCAACCAGATTTCCCCACACATTTATGCACAGTTATAATGTCCTTCTCTAGTGGCCACAATTTTATTTAAATTAAGAACAAAACAAAAAAATAGTGACAGTAAGTTGAAAAATATGAAGTGATTGTTAGAAGAACAGAACAGATTCCAATTGGTTAACGAATGGAGCATGACCCAAGGAAGACACCATACATTTTTTTTCATAGATCCGGAGGAGGGAATTTTGTTCAGAAAATAATTATTGTAAAGGGGGGAAAATATCAAGCATATTAAGAGGACTGATATTTATGAGTGTGTGCAATTTGGTGCAGATTTTATAAAAATCTGGATTTAGTGAATTGAAATGTGGGTTCATAATGGGAATGTTGGGCCTTGGCAAAGGTTTGTGCTCTCTGAGTGTTCTAGTTTCTTAATTTACCATATTTATGTTACATTGTCAACATTTTCTTAACAAGTATGAACTTCTTCAACTTTATTTTCCACCAGTGATTCAAAACTCAGGTTGTCAGCACTTTTTTTTTCGAAACTCTAAACTTTATAATGTATTTCACCAAGTTATCCTTCAAAGTGTTCAGAAAAACGACTCGGGCTCTTTAATTCACAGCGATGATTAGTCAGATTTAGAGACTTGTTTTCTTGTGTGGGTCCGTGCTGGCTGTGGGCAGGGTCTCAAAGTGCCTGAGTGGTCCGCTCTCACAGTCAGGCTCCTCTGCCACAGTGATGTGGCCACAGCAGGCGGCTGCCACAGAGGCCCCAATTAGAGGCGACCTTCTCCCCGACTTCTGAAGGCAAAGGGAGCTGCCCCTCCGCTGGAGCGAGCGTCTGTCGTGGCCCCGCGTCCACCCGCTCAAGACCCGCTCAGTTTGCTCACGGTGCTCCCACCCCACGGCCACCAAATAAAGGTGCAATTTAGCCTGCCACCTGGTGAGGGAGAGGGCAAAGGTCAGTGAGGTAGGGTTATCATCAAGATTTACCCCGTGACTTCATCTCTCACCGTGGAGCTGTGGCAGGGAGTGGTGCTCTCGCTCTGTCTTTGAATATAATTCAATAAGAGATGTGAGAACTTATGGCACTGAAGTGTTTTAGCCTTTTCACTTGTGGGTTCAACTAAACTGCAAAAGTTGATATGTCACGTGTCTGTCCATGCAAGCGTTATTTTTAGCTCCTCCAGTGCAGACTTCAGAAGACCCCCCTCATTCTGATTAGATTCTTCAAGTGGTCTTAAAGCACCAATGCACTGAGCCACTTTGTTGACCTACCCAAACGTTGACAATCAAGAGATCAGTCATCTTGGCTACAATCTCACATCATCAATGCAAAACAGTCTTCGTGGATTTGATTGTGAAAATGTTGAATTAAGTCGATTTTTGGAAATTTTACGCAACCAAAGCCTGCTCAAACGTGATTGGTCGAACTAGCAACAGAAACCAGAGGCTTCCGTCCCCAAGATCACATCTTTAAAAAGATTGAGATAATAGTAAAAAATTCCGGTTTCACTCATCTAAACCTTTGTCCCCTCAGCTTTATCGACCATATTGGACGTATGACCCTCACCCCACCCACACCCCCACCCTTCATTAACTCTTAACATCAGACAGAGGAGAGAAAATCATCTTCCCCACATACGAGGTTAGCGTCGTCTCTCTGACTGATTCAGAGGAACACTCAACACCATGTGGTTATCTCTTTGGACGGGACTTATCAGCCACGCTTCATCGGGCCCTTACACGTTATGACAGTTGAACCATGCGACTATAATGATGGCATCTGATTGTCTGTTGCACTTACGTGAGCGTGTGAGCAAGGATTCAGCTGAGTGACAGATGGAGGAGTGAAGCTACTGCCATAGATGTGAAGGTGAAGAAGGACACAGCTGAGCTGGCGTTGGTGTCGACATAGCAAATGATGCACAACAAGTATACAGTATTAGTTGTTGACTCAGTAATGAAGCTATTTAAGAAATCTCTTTGTTTATTCGTGCAGTTGTCATCGTTCTAAGATGCTCATGTGCTGGTTTGGGTCTTTCAGACATCAGACGTCTTCTCTCAGGTTGATCAAGCCTCAGCTTGTCCCAAATCTGCTCGATTTATCCAGAGGCACCTGCAGGATTTTTCAGCAGCTATTGTGTTGTTGTAGATGACCTTCCTCCTCCTCCTCCTCCTCCTCCTCCTCCTCCTCCTCTCACCTGTTATGCTGAGTGTAAGCCCTAGAGCAACCGTCCCTTTGGAGTCACTTAGGAAGTCACTTAGCTGCAGATAATTACAAATATACTGGTGGGATTGGTTTCAAACCCACACTCTCATGATTGGTCAAGTCCATATATCGGCAGGACCTTGATACTGTGGCTCCACACTACCAGCACTATTGCACCTGTATCCTGTGGAGATGCATCATCCATCTTTATATACAGTTCATTGTTTTACCACATCAGTGGCCTCTTAACAGATTTTCAGCTCTGAATCAACCATGAACCCTTGAAAAAGAATGAAGCTCTGGCAGCTGTGCCCGCCCCTCTTCACTTAGCATACCTGCACTCCCCCCATGGTTGATGGTGATGACACAGGTATGTATAACAACAACGTTCGCACACAACATACACAACAAAAATTGGCTTATTAAGTGCAAAGTGTGACCCTTTGATGCCTGTTGCAGCTTTTAAGCCACGGCAGCCAGTCGACCAGTTTGCTGCCTCCAGGGTGGGCAGGTAGGATTGTTTCATTAAGATATTTGTTAAAGATATCAAAACACACATTTTATTAACATTATTTAATGTTTTAGAGAACACTGCACTGCTCAGACGTTCAGTAATGTCACACTCATGCACATGGAAAAAGTGATTCCTGTTACCTTAGAAAGTTACATGAGAATAACAAACCATTCATTGATATCCATTCATGTTTCCGAGTGCTTTATCTCATATAAATATATTTTGGACATCTACAAATAGACATAGTATATATAATATATTGTTAACTATGTCTAGAGAGCTGCCCGGGCCTGTTCTGAGGCATCAGAGTCCCCCTGAACTGAACTGACAGATGGATATCTTGATCATGGTTTTATAGCTGTTGCAAATAGGCAAACATCCCTTCACCATATGTATGTATTCATGCAAATAGAACTTCACAAGTTGTTCTTATTCTCCTGCAGGACTTGAACTCACCTCGGATTGCATAAGGATCCCAGGTGTGCAGTGAGACGAGAGTTTTACGAGATGCAACCGCTCAGCTCATCAATCAGAGAGATGGGTGGCTGATTCGGCACGTAGGTGCTAAAGTACATATGTGTGACCCGGGGCAAGGAGATTGCACAAGATTGCACCTCAAGTCTCACTTACACACACGCACACAGACACACACAGACACACACAGACACACTCATACACACACACACACACGCACACATAGATGACTGCTGAATTAGCCGCCTCAATCGTTCCTCACCCAATCTGGTGATCTACCTCAGCTGCAGTCTCTTCACATTTTTCTGTGCGTGTATGTGTGTGTGTACATGCATGTGTGTGTGCAACCATGCACCCATTCATGGGGTTATGCTTTTGGCCTGAGGGGGTAAGAATTAAGGGTGAAGGAGGCAAAAAAAAAAAAGAAGCAAAGGAGTGTGAACCCACTCAGGTGAATGAGAGAAGGAAAACGGGCCTGTAGCAGAATGTAAAGTGTGTAAAGTGTAATCTTTCTCAGTTACACAAGTGCAAAAAAAAATTTAACAATCGCAGACATTTTTACTTTATAATTATATAGATAAAGTTCATTTGGCCTTGGTTGATTCAAGGACTTGTCAAAGTCTTCATCCCTTTATTTAAATGTTCCACACCCCCCCTCCCTC
>NC_070645.1:14568509-14590474 GCF_947347685.1 Pleuronectes platessa
CCCACCACCACCCTACTGGCTCATTCTCCGTCATGGCCGCCCGTCTGTCTGTCTGTCTGTCTGTCTGTCTGTCTGTGCCTTTGTCACTTGTTTACAGCCTCTAATTGAATTGCAGTGGGGGCAAGTGTCTCCGAGCTCACCGGCGTGCAGCGGCGATGTGCTGTGGCGAGAGCGAGAGCGGTTCAGTGCGAATGGCTAGGCATGGGGGGGGGGTGCATGTAGTCCCTGTCACCATGGGGATGGCTGCGGGGTCAAAGGGTTTTTGGGATGCTGTCAAAACAGGAAGAGGGGAATCTGCAAACTGCCTCATTGTCAGGGATGTTTTACATTGTGGGTTTCTGGAGATGCTTCTGGGTCACTGGGTGTTTTCTCTCTCTGATCGGGGCTTTTACAGCCAAGCAGAAACACAGTCCCTTTTTCAGGTCAGATTTTTGTTTTGTCTTTCTCTGGATATTTCTGGGCCAACTGGGGTTTTTATTTTTGTTTTGGCTCGGATGGGTTTTGATTCTTTCATAAGAGGAAAGAGGAAGTTTGAATCCATGCTTAAATGTTCAGGGTTTATTATTGTAAACACACCGTTTAGAAAATTCACACACTTGTTCTCTAGATTCACTTTTCTGGGTTGGAATTTTGTCACTTTTTATATTTGACTGGGTCAGTGGGTTTTAATGATATTTTGAATCAGTTGGCTTTTTTTTTTGTTGAGCTAAAGCAATAATGGATTTTCGCATTAAAAAAAACTCCTCATTCAATCTATGATTGTTGATGTGTTTCCTCCAACACATCATTTTTGGATCGTGGCATATGAATGATTAGATATTCATAGTGCAAATGATGAATGGATGCATCTCTGTGACCCACATGAACCCAGTTGTCAGTGGAAACAAATAGTCATGAATAATGTTAAACGGTTGTGTTAGTACTGTAGGAGGAGAGACCATGTAGATGACGCATAGATTTTCAGATCCGAACCCCACTGACACCTTTTCCAGACACAGGTCTAACACCCACATGTGCATAAAAGTTTAGCCCATGAGTTCAGTCCATGGCGTGACTTCGGGGGTGCACGTTCAGCACTGAACGGGCCCGTGACAGGAAATGGAGAAGGAAGCACACGTTCATTTCACTTACTCATTTGTGGCTGGGATGCAATTTGGCAGAGACAGAGAAAGCACTTGTATGACAGAATAGGCACTCCCACAGTGTCATCCAATCTGGGCACCCCATTACCCCCTTCTCCTGCCCATGTGTGTGTGTGTGTACGTGTGTGTCTATGCATGCATGTGTGTGTGTGTGTGTGTGTGTGTGTGAAGGACCCCCCCCTCTCCCCCTGTCTGCCTCGCCTGCTCCATGCAGCGTTTTGCCGCCTAGAGAAGGTGGTAGTCGTCTCTTTGAAGTATCACTTCAATTACGGGGTTTAACCCCACAGGTCAGCCCTTGATTATTTACACAAAGCTGGTGTAATTCTGCTGGAAAGCTTCGCCTTTGCCATGAATACAAAGCCGGGCATCAGTCTAATGGAGTGAATTTCACATCGCCACTCGTCCTGCTCTGACCTGTGTCTGATAGGGTTTCATCCTCTCTGGAAAAGCTGCACCTGACAGCACTGAGCAAAAAAAAAGAGATGCACACACACCTGTCACAGTGATGCACGCGTGTGAGAGGGCCAGGTGGACGATGGACGCCGCCATTCTTCTCACCAGGGAAAGTAAGAGCTGATATTATGTATTGGAAACAGATGAACACGTTCCTGATGGGCAGTAAGTGGTTCTCTTTGGGTGTAGCGATGAAGGCTACAAGCGACATGACACCATCAAAGATGCCTCAGTGAGTCCAGCGCGGCGAGAGCTTGTTTATGTGTTTTGTCTGCTTGGCTTGCCTGATAAATTGGGGCCATGTAAAAAACTGATCTCTCCGAAAAATGGCATTGAATAATAGATTGTTTTGCTGATCAGGTTGCTGTTTACTTACCCTTTTTTAAATCCCCCATTCTGCCTCCCGCCCAGCTGGGGGCCCTTCTATTGAATTGTTGTTATTTTTTCATGAAGTAAAGTGGGGGCAATCGCGAGTGCAGCTATCACTCCTTAAATAATATAAACAAGAGAACAACAAGGTGGAGTCTAAGTCATCTTCCCTGTTCGTTCATTTCAGCCGAGATGGCCCTCGCTCGCTGGAGCATGATGCGTGCGATGAGAATACGAGGGTCCCTCTTCTTCCGCGGCCCCCGTGTGCACACATAATAGGCAGTAGTGCCATTGACCTACTAGGATCTTAGACACCCCCCATAAAAGTTGCAACTGCCAGCTCAGGTGGAAAAATGTTGCAGAGGAAAAGATGTATTCAATAAATAGAGGAGGACAGCATGGGGCCCGGGGAAAGTGTGCATGAGACAGAGGTTTGGGGAGTGGAATAATGGAGGAGAAGGGAGATGGGGCATGAGTGTACATTAAACAGCGGTGCTTGACGCCCGTGAGAGGAAGCATGCCGCTGGGAATATAACTCTTAACTAGCATTGTCTTCTTTCAATTTAAAGGTAAAACACCTGAGCTGTCATCTATATAATTCTCTTGTTTCCACTGAATTTTTTGGCATTCAAATTGATAGTGTCTGTGCCTCAGGAGGCTGCAGCTGGCCCCGTGTGGTGTGTGTAACTGTCCCGTTCTGCAGCCCTAAAATACCAGATATCACCAAAAATACAGTTCCCAATGTCAGAGAGCTGAATGTCATGTGCGTCATCAGAGATATTGAAGCGTTCTTGTTTCACCAACAATAATTATTGTGCCTCAGGAGTTATATGCAGCTTTGATTCCCATCCACATGTTGTGATTGAGGGTATTTTAAATTCTGTAATTGGCAGACGAGCCAAAATGTCTCAGTGGTTAGATAAAAGAAAGAGACAATGGTCAAAAATGACAGATGCAAATAATAACGATTCAAAACAATGGGGGAAAGGCTTAGATATACGAATATTCATATATATATGCAGTGAATGTGACACATTGACATACATGTACGTATCCATACGTTTGTGTCTTTCTGAAGTGAGGGGTTTCTTGAACCCATAAGGAAAAACGGGATGATTACAGAGGATGTGTGCATCGGGATAAAGGACTTCCTGTGATGTCAGTCCGTCAAACTGATACATACGTGTCAAAGAACGGGAAAGAGTCATTGTAGTCATGTGGTCGTCACAAGATGTGACACCGTGCGGCTGGTGACGGGGGCCGTGAGTGACAGCTGCTCCCCTGATTGTCAGCCCAGCACTCCCATGACCTCCCATGTGCCTGTTTGTGCGCCAAACACACACACACACAGACAAACACACACACACACTCACATGGTTTCCTGTCAGCGAGAGATTTCACATAAGGAACAAATGATTCAGCTGCTGCGGAGATGACAGTGGGACTGCTGAGGGAAACGACAATCATTTTAATCCTTTGTCCAAATTTTAGATGCGTTTAAAAGGAAACTCACGGGAAAAAAATGCTCTTCAGTGTTTTCTGAATAACAAAATAGCACAAAGAGCGGTTTTAAAAAGTGGATGCTCTCATCCTAAACTCTTAACGCACATTTCCCCCCAACTCTTCTCAATTTGAATACCACAAACAGCCGGACCTCGACGCTCTCTGAAAAAGCAAAGCGGTCGCAATTCGAGGCAGAGCGGAGAGCCCACCACGTCCGAGCTCCCTGCCTTTGTGCCACTAAAGCACTTTCATTACACCTCCTTCTGTCTATTTCAGACGAGGCATCAATTTGGAGATGTGAGGTATCACGGTGCAGACAAATGTGACATTTCTCTCCCCCCCCCCCCCCCCCCCCCCCGTCAACAGTGCCAATGTTTCTCTCTCTGCGGCCCCGGATAAAAAGGAGTGGCCTCGGCATGCATCTCTGCCATCTTTCCATTCCCCCACGGAGACATCAGAGTGTGAGATGAGTCTCCCTCCATGCTGCGTTCACAGAGAGAAAAGAGAATTGGTGTCGGCGCACACATACTTAGGAACGGATAGCAAGTTTTTTTTCCTCTCCTTGCGAACAAGGAGACGGTGTAAAAGTATTCAATTGACAGCATCTGTTTCACATCAATAATTCATCACACTTGAATGTTTTATAAGTAAACTGTGTAATCTATAAAGGGAGGAGGTGGTGTGTGTGTCACAATCAAGGATGGGATGATGATGTATATCTACACAACTCCACAACTTCCTGGCTTGACCTGTAAACCCATTGTATTTATGTTTTTGAAGATTATATATTTTAAATGTTAAAGCTTGTTAGCACTGGTGGATTTAGCTTCATGTCCTGAGTGTATTGTTTAACACTGACTGATTTCAGCTAGGGATGAATATTATGATACTTTTACAATTTAATCTGTATTTACTGCAAAATGTTGGTTGATTCTGTCCAATATGAACCAAAGTTAGCAAATCTCCAAGATTAAAGAGCAGCAAGCAACGTGCATTTGTTGTAAGTTGTATAAAAACGCGGCAGGAGCTGCTACTGCTCCGGCCATCGCTAACAAACGCTCCACTGTCGTCAAACTGAGTGTTTAACAGATGCTGATATGTTGTCTCAACTTTGACGTCCAAGACTCACTTCAGTCATTCAGCCAACAAACAAGTACAAGTGTACAGGAGAACAAAAATGGCATAATAATAATAAGTAAAAGGATAAATAGATACCTATGGTACAATCAGATATTAGGATATTGCATGCAACTGAATAAAGAGATAAATAAGATGTAAACAGACGTGAGAATTATTTCACATTTTGCACATACAGATAAGAGATGAATATAGCGTGTTTTGTAATACTGTAAACATTAGTGTACACTACATATTGTTGTTCTGTTAGTCTGCACTTAACAAAACAAGTTGTCAACCTTCCCTCCTCTGCTTTGATAAATAATATGAATATCGTTGATAAAAAAATATTTTATTCAAATACAAACACTTCAGTCTGTGCACATTTTAACAACACAGCGATAACACTGGTGACGGTGACAAATTCGGTCACTATAATCATTTTCACACCGTTCCAGCTCTAATTTCAGCTTTGATGAAATTGAATCGTGACAGTTTCCCTGCACATTACTGGCGTTGTCATTACGGCCTGAAGACAATAGGATCAACCAGGAAGCCACAGAGATCTCAGCTCTGCAGCCCGGCTCTATTACCGCCCCTCTATCTCTGATACCATCAGAAGCCCATCATCAACTCAAAGTTAACCGCACAAACCCTGAGCTCCTCTATCTCCTGAATGCGACGCACCATCATTTGCTTGTGTTTTCTCTTTTTTTTCTTCCCTTCCCGCCCCCGTGACTGATTATCATTACCTTTTCTTGCAAATACCATGCTCATTACGTTAGTGTACAGCCAAAACATTAGTAGAGGGAGCCTATCTCTCTCCCATGAAGGGAGCGGAGAGGAGAAGAGCTATGGAGGCAGATTTTCCCCTAGCCTCAGCAGCCAGCCCTGGCGCGCTTGGCTATTAACCACAATGAACATGGGCTTTGTTATTAACATCTGTTCATCAGGGATCGAGCTCAGGCCTAATCACCCCTCACACCTTCTGTTTCTGCACAAGAAGAGAGGCAATCAAGGGCATCATTTGGCAGCTGGCTGGAACTACTAATGCTTTTCTCCGGCTCTACTGTGCGCCCACCCTCCCTTCATCGCCTCCTCTCTCCTCGCTGCCATCATTTTTTCCTCTCTTTTCTCCCCTTATCCCTACCAACGAGAAAAAAAAAAAAAAATGGCTCTCCCACCCTCTTATGGGATTATGTTATTTGAGGAGAAAACACACACACACACACACACACAGGCGCACACATACAGAGCGACGAGGAGAACGTGGACACACACATACACCCGCGTGAAAACGGACACAGAGGCAGAGAGTGCACCTTTGATAGCAGTGAGACGGTAGATTTACTGATGGCCGTAACAGTCCGGCGCCATGGGTGGTTCACATGAACTCAACCTCATCTCACTCTCTCTCTCTCTCTCTCTCTCTCTCTCTCACTCGTCTGTTCTTCCCACTGTATCGCAGGCAGATGTTCGCAGGTTCATATCAGACCCCCCCCCCCGCCAAAAAACAACATTCAGACGGGGGTGTGAGGGAAAAAGACAGACACAGGAAGAGAGAGAGCGAGAGAGAGAGAGATGTGAGAACCAAGAATGGCGAGAAAGCAGGAGATAATGGTGAGATTGACAGATTACCAGTGGGAGATACTATATGTCAATAAAAAAAAGCGTGCTGCTGCAGATTCACTCCCAGGGCTGGAGGAATGGGTTTTTCTGGAGGTAATGCTCGGTGCTAAAATACGTGACACTCGTACATTCAGGGCAGAAAACCATTGAGTTTCTCCCTTTTTTTTTTACAACAGAAAACTCGACTTTATTTCAATTTTTTTGTGTCTGGCTTTCCGCTGCGACCATATGATGTGTATTTTTTTTCCGCCGTGACGTGTGCCAGAGATTGCAGCATTTGTTGTCGTCGGATTAATCCCTTTGTCAGCTCCGGCCTCTTGAACACATTGTGTCTCCTTCTGTTACCCACAGGAAGGAAGGACTGGGGCATCTGTGTTTGGGTTGGCTATGTCTAAATCAGCACTCCTTGTCCTGTCGCTGTGAGGACACACACACACACACACACACACACAAACACACACACAACTCTCTCTCTCCCTCTCTCTCTCTCTCTCTCTCTCTCTCTCTCTCTCTCTCCCTCTCTCTCTCTCTCTGAATGGCTGTTTCTAACTGAGAACAACATGTCCTCTTCGGTCTCAGTAGAGGGGCTTCTCAACACAAAGCCTTTTCATGTGTGGATGCAGGTCTGTGACGGCTGTCACACTCTGGCTAAGTTCTCTGGGGCTGTCAGCTTGAGATGATGTTTACCAGGATGCTGCTGTCAATCCCCCCCCACCAAAAAGTTACTGATATTGCTGCACTATCTTCCTTTACTGTTTAAGGGTCAGCCCGCTATAAATCACAATATACATTTCGATATGAATCTTTTACTTTTAATTCAATTTAGTTGCATATTTGTCTATTTTTCAGATTCAACTTAGAAACTTATGAGTTTAAGTTGTGAACGTAACTCTAACGCTAATTATTAGGTTCGTTAGTGATGGCCAGAAAGTTTAATTTGTTCTAGTTTGATTAAAGTTATATGATGAAATACTTCCTTATTTCTTTGATAAGACAAAAGGTCTTTATGTCCATGAAGCTTTAGTTTTTTAGTGGAACAAACATCCAGTCTGTCGCCATAAGCGCATATACTGGTTATACTGGGTGTATATTCAACATCCATTTTGCAGGGTACTTTAAAACAAGCCTGCAAAAAAAGTGTTTAATGATTCTGACTGTGTTTTTTAACCACTTGTTTGAGATAAGATAAGTTAGCTTGATTAGCGAGTTAGCGGATTTGGATCATTAGCTCAAGAGGGTCAACTTTAGTCGAAGTTATTCAACAGTTGTTAGCTGAACATAACTTCTTACCATCACCCACAATGCAGTTAGCAGCCGATAGTTTGGCTAAACATTCCTCTTCAATCACGTTGGCGTTATCCTGTAGTTTGCAGCAGCCTTGAGGCTAACTGTCCGATTTCCGGCAGTTCAGTTATTTTTCTCACACATGCAGAACGCCTCCAGTCTGTTTATTCATAATTATGACAAACTTTGGCCATTTAAACTTGTTTCTAAAAATTCGAAGCTGTGAACTTTGTGGGAAATGACATGGAAACATAATTAATTTTCAATGTAATTTTAATCCTCGCCTCATATGGAGCTAGAATTGCTGTAATTTCAGTGAGTGAGGCTGTCGTCCATCCATATCCAAAACTTAATGCGTCCATATGCTCATGTGCATATGTTAATTCAGTGTATGTCTGTATCACTTTGCCCTCCTGTTTAACAAACCTAATTGACTTCAGATATTTGCACTGAGATCTGACAAAAACAAGCTTCCTTACAACATTTAACCAGCACACAAACATGATGCGCTCCCGTGCACCCCCCACCATGTGCACTACTGCGAAGTGTGAGCAGGATTTGTCTAATTAGCCTGTTTGCAGGCTCGGAGCATCACTTTTAATGAGGTATCAGGTCTTCAAGGTCATTTCCGTTTTTCCGGCGCGCGTGTGTATGTCTTTGTGTGCACGTGTGAGGGTGTGTTTTCTCTTCCCTTCTGTTTGTTTGTGTTCTCTTTTTTAATTGAAAAATGTCGACTCAGGTTGTCTCCATCTGTTACGCGAGGAGCAGCATGGCCGCAAATAATTATGACCTTTGCAGTCTGCCTTCTCCCAGAATGCTGTTCTGTCACGCAGACCGCTGCCCATAAAGACGAGGGAGAAAAAAAGTGTTGCTGCACTTTCTTTATGAATACAAATATATTACCTGAAGATACTTGCTGCTGTGCGATCATCGAGACAATTGACTCTGAATGTGTAAAGACTCATTTCTTTCCCCTCCATCGCCATACCGCCACACGTTTGTCTGCAATTCATATTTTCTTCAGCCCTTCCCTCCCTTTTTCCATTTCTAGCCGCGGGGGTCAGAGATAACGCACTCAGTTGAGGTTAGTCAACAATAGCTTTTGGTCATGGCTCACAACATCCGCACTATACCTCCCCAGACAAGGGTCGTCAATTTTATTGTTTAAAAGTCATTGTGCCTAACCTTTATTGACTCCATTTTCTTTCATTTCTTGACCTAACTATCCGTTCAGTTTTCGCCTTTCTCACCGAATAGCTTCGGCACATATGTATTCACCACGCAAGACCTCTCTCATTTCCAGTGTTCCCTTCATTGTCATCTCATTCTTCATGGACAGTTCTATTTCTGTAATGGTGCATGGTCAACCATTATCTCCCTGCCACGTATCTGTCTGTCTAAGGCATTACCACACATACAAATTGAGCTTTTCACCTTGGTGTCACCTATGCTTGCATTGTCCAGAGAGTTTTGTATCTGCCTCAAACCTCAAACCAGCCCAGAGCTTACAGGACCAGCACAGCTAGCCAAGGTAAACTGCCACCCACATAAATACCTTTGATTCAGTGGGAGGAAGCGTACCCACAGTGGAAATGAAAACAGTGGATGTGGTATAGGCCTATATAGCCAGGGGAGTGCTGGTGTCCCTCTTCTGTCAAAGTAAAAACAGTGAGGTGCTAAACACCTTCCATCCCAACAGTGGCGGGGGGCTCACAGTGCCATTAGAAAACGTGTGGAGAAACACTGGGAGTGTCAATTCCTCAGGCTGGTTATTCTGCAAGTCTCCGAGTGTCCAGGGATGCTATCGTCGTGCGAGTCGGACAGAGACCGGGGGGTGGGTGCTCCAGGAATTATATATAGAGGATCAAGGAGAGATGGGGGATAGGGGGTCGAGGTAGGAAGATGTGAAGGATGTGCTGTGCTGCTCCATATGTAGTGGGACCCTCGGATTGCTATTTAACTACTTACCGGCAGGCGCAGTATAGTGAGGGGCCCACCAACGCAAACAGGAAGCACTGTAACAGGGTAATAATGACTGTGCACACATTAACATAAGCACACAAACATGTGCACGTGTAATGACAGAAACATACACTGTGGCAGACGCTGGTGCACACAGTTACACATGATAGCAAAGAAAAGTAGACCGGGCTTTGATGGGTTAAATGGCCATGTCCCCCCTGTGTTGAAGGGGAATGTGCTCCTGTGCTGTGAGCGATGGCTTCCTCTCTCTGGGGCTCCAGCATGGGGCCAGACTGGTGGCTGTTAGCTCGAGATGGATGACTTCTCATCCTGCCCCTTCCGACAAGTACAGTGCACAGGCAGAAAAACCACACAGAGGAACCTGAATGTGCAGCCAGGAGAAGCTCTTGAATATATAAACAGTCAACTGATGAAAAATATATATTTGACTCGTTATATTTGTTAAACCTGGACAGGCATTCCAACACCGGCCCTGAACCTTCGTATGCCCCATTGGCGTCTGAGTAAACAAAGGTCTTGGTAGCCATTATAGCCAAACTGACAGGAGAACCAATAGACCAAACTTTGGAAAAATAAAAAGAGGCGTTATTTCAAATTGTGGATTAACGTACGGCTATTGGCCAACTCACAGACTTCTGTTCTAGGGTTAGGGTTCTAGTTTAAGCTCCATTGGTGGTATCAGAAGTACATTCAAAGTTTCTGTGAGTCAGATTTAGTTGCATAACACAACAAGGTAAAAGGCCCCCTATAGTTTCAGGTTTTCACTAATGAAAATCTGCAAATATCTGTATGTAAACTGTATAGAATTCCCGCCAATAGATCCCCCTTAATTCTTAATACTTAATAAACTATATATTTGTAGATATCTTTTTTTTAAAGGGACAGATAGCGAGAGTATTAAATAGAGATGGTGAGATTCCCAGATTTGCACCTGGATAACCATTCACACCAGTGTGTGGGATGTATTGTTTCTTATGTAACATCATCTCCAGCAGAAGAAATGGGGTTAATTTATCTACACTTGTTAGTCGACTCCCCTTTATTATTATTTAGAAAAGAGTTTGTAACAAAAAGTTTAGATTATCATGTAGGAAGACATGGGGTTGGTGTGGCCAAGGGGATAGAGCGGGCGTTCTCCAACATGAAAGTTGCCGGTTCAATCCCCACTCTTCCCCATCTGCATGCCGAAGTGTCCTTGGCAAGATACTGAACCCCTAAATGGCCCCTCATAAATGTTGAGTGTACTAAAAATGTAAGTCGCTTTGGAATGTAATGTCATTTAGCTGGTACAAAACAAATGTTTGGTGACACTATAGATTTTTGCAAGACAGATGGATGATATGACAATGCATGTAATTTGCAGAACGTGCCATACCACTACAAAGTGTAGAAGCAGTGTCGCAGCTCTGGGCTCACTGACGTGTCAGCCCAACCTGCTGAAAGTGTAAAGCTCATCCGTCTGCTGGCAGAAGTTACAACACATCGCGCGATACTCTGTCGTTCACCCTGAGCTTCCCCACACTGTTGTAACGTGCGGTGTTATCAAAGTGTAGCAGGACTGATTCAAACGAGGTCCAGGGTTTGCTGTTGTTCGCACTGCATCATAATCAGCGGTGGATTGCATTGCGTTAGCAGTTGTTTCATATGTGTCTTTAATGTATCGGATCATTAGCGATACATCAAGACGAGTATCACATCTGCGCCAGTGATGGAGACGCGCCTCCTCGGTATAGAGTGAATCGTAAAATCTCTTCACGGTTGATTGTCTCACGTTATATATCATCACATTACCCAGTGCTGTGTGTTCTGCTGACTCTGCAGTAACCCGTCGAATCACCGCAATCGTTGTCAGTTTAAAAAACAAGAACATCTTTACGCCGTTGCTCCTCGGGCCCATGTGTGGGACCACATGAGCCGCTGCACTCCATCTTCACTTTACATGGTCTGAGGAATGGAGGTCACCCTCAAAGCCCAGTACAAAGGGTGGCCTGATCCTGGGCTGTTGATTTTAACGTAACGTCCCGCCTCCCCTCCGCCGCGTTCACAGAGGCCTGGACAATGTATCTAAAGCGAGGTCCTCTCAGCAGGTGGAGGTTCAAACGGGTCCCACACCAGAGGCTCCCCGGGAGGGATCGGATGGCTGCCGCCTTCAGGCCTGGCCAAAGTTTGACCCGCACTAAAAAACAGACCTGTTCCAGACCATTGCTGCTCCCCCCCTGCTAAAACAACACCAGTGAAAGTGTGTGCGTCAGTGAAGATCTAGTTTTGGGTCTAAATGATGTGTGTGTGTGTGTGTGTGTGTGAGTGAGTGAGTGGTGAGAGAAGGGCATGTAAAGGTGTGTACGCACCTGAAAACACTGACCCAAACCCGGGTAAACACGCAGACCAGCGCCTCGTGGGTCTTCCTCTTTGAAGTCGTGACGTGCAGCTGAATGTGTCGGAGCTCTAACGTACGACCTGTTAGTGGGACGCATTCTTCACGTGAGGTCAAATGTGCAAGTATTTATATAGTCCACATCAAAGTGCGTCGTTTAACATTTTTAAACTTTCTAACAATGGATCAGGATTCATTTATCATCGAGTCCTTATTTAACTTTGAATTCCGGAGCAAGTTCTTTGCATCCCTGTGACCTAAACTTAATTTTCTGATGACTGTTGAGCTCACCATATGAGAGGCCACCATAAAAACAGACATGTGATATGGCCGGGACGCCTGAACATCTTAACAGCCATTGATGGCCACCAGCTGCTAGGCCCCGCCCTTTGGTCAGTGACTGATGGGCCCAACTTGACCTTCTCTCCGAGCGGTGAGGGGTGCAGGGCTCGGGGATTGAAAACATCCTCCCGGAGTGACGGCTGTTTTTTGGTGGACGGAGACACGGAGGACATGGCCTGCCAGTCACGCACTCTCTCCGACGAATCAGAGAGAGCCAGCAGTGGCATGCCAGACATGTCACCGATGCGCCAGGCAAACCTCGCAGGCCAAGCTGAGCCAGCGGGGCGCCAGTGGTCACTGGAGAGGGGTTATGTTTACAAAGTAGTGGAGGAGGTGTGTTTTTACTGAAAGTGCCTAATGCAACACGATACGTGTGAGTTGTAGCTGTGGATTCTGACTCTATTCAATATTTAAATAAAAAAAACACAATAATATATCACTACTATTATGTAAGAAAGAGGACTTACAGTTTAAGTAAATGTTGATTTGATTGTGTTACTGGTGAATCGTGTGGAAGAACAGAACAAGATAACATGTGTTTTTAGTTTTACGGGTTTTACACAAACACAACTTGCTGTTCACATGAGGAGATTATTGGTGGATCGTTGCTTTATTCTAAATCAATAACACAACCTTACCTTGAGGTATCCTGTGATTTTTATGAATTAAATGCAAAAAAAGAAAGTCAGGGAGAAAGGACACAACAGTAATTGAAGTTCTTTTGACTGTAATTGACAAAAATCTCTCTTTTGGGACAAGGAGTTTTGATTTGCTGTTGATTTGCAGAAGTTCCACAGTTAAAATCCAGAACACAAACTCTAAACGGCTTCTTGAAGAGGAATTCTAGAGTTCTGACCCTTCGATATAATGATATATAGCACGTTTAAAGGATGTCAGCGATGGGAAGGTAAGGGATCTAGTCCTGATTACTGGGAGCTGGGCTGTCAACACTCCCTCAGCCACCTGGTGAACTCACCGTGGCTTCTCTCCTCAGTTTTCAGGCAATAATGGGAACCTCCACCGTTCAAACAGCCGCTGTGGCTGGTGGCTGGTGGCTGGTGGCGACCCGGCGGGAGAAGTGACATGTGAAAGTGTCGCCGGGCTCCGAGGTGACACCGCGGTGCTGAGAGCTTTCTCCGAGAGGCCACAGTGTATGTGACTCGCGAATTGGGTTGAGTTAGCCGCGTGTAATGTTAAAGGGGGACATTTCCTGATAGTCATGCTTGAGAAACGGCATGAGAAAATGATGTGCACCCAGGTGGTCAAATGCTCTTTTTGTCTCTCAGCAGACAACCAGTGCTGCTTTTGTTGCTGTTCATCACTTTGAAGCAGGACCCATGGTGGGCGTTTACGGTTCCTCGCGTCCCCCTCGGTCCTGCATGCCTCCGTGCTCCCCTCGCCAAACGAGCGGGAGCTTTTGTTGCAGCAGGGGAAGTGAAAACTTGTGAGGGGCTTATGATATACGGTGTGAATATATGGCGTGTGAGCAATAAACCACCATTCAAATCCAGCTTCCCCGTTTAATCCATACAATGACAGGGAGAAGACATCTCAATTTGTTTGACGCCATATTAGACGTATGTAATAGTGGCCCTATTGGGGGACACAGGCTGGAACATATTGTTGCCAGTCATTAGGCTCAGATTAATACTTGCATAGGCGTACATAAAACCCAACAGAATGATATTGCACAGAGTTGGCATCCATAAATTGTGGAGATATAGTGTCGCCAGATAGAAGGCATATGGCCGTGGTAGGACAGTGCGCCTTGTAATTGAGCGGCAGAGCAAGCAGTCCATAAAGATGCCAAGACATACTTAAATATTTATGTAGACGAATGGCGTAATAAATAAATGGTTAAATGAATAATGGCTCGACTAACGCGATCGCAATAGATAAGTCATGTTTTATTCAGGGCCCGAGAAGCCGTTTAAAGAGAGAGAAGAGGACGCCGCTCTAATGAGGGATTTCAATTCCTTCTGAGTTAAAGTTCAGAAGTGGTATTTTGACAAAAGTGTATTTTTCATTGGTTGATTTAACGATCTCCTGCTCTTAATAAAGCTACATGGACTGCACAAAAGTTCTGTGATTTAAGTCATATTTCTTTGGTTTAAATCCAATTTGATTTGTAAAGTCTCGGTGAAATGTTGTAAAACGTGAGTTAATCAGCACAGCTCCCATCTTCATTTCCCCTATATTGGAGCGTTAGTATTCCTCCATCTAACAAAACCATTTCCTCCTTTTATAGACAGATGAAAGTTGCCCTGTGCTTTTCTCCTGTGGGGATATTGTGTGTCTGTGGACTCCCCACCGAGCCAGACCAGATTGCTGTTCAGGCATGCCCTCTACAGGCTGAAAGGGGAACTGAGAGTCCACATGCATGAAAACATGGAAATCTGTCCTCTGAGACGATGTTTTCAAATATGATTATGAAGGGTTATGAATAGATGCATTATTAATAAGGAGAAAACAATTGTTTAATTTGATCCAAATCAACAAGCAATGTGTAAAAAGGCACTTTGTGATTTTTATTCACCAAAGTCAAATTAGAAAAATCATTTATTTTGAATAATATAAAAAGTAGTCAGTGTTATTTCTGTATGAGGCTCGGAGCCTTGGAGACACTTTCCCGAGTGGACTTGAGGGAGGAGCTGTCAACAGCACAGACGCAGAGTCCCACTGTGAAGTCAGGACCACATCAGACATGAAGCTGTCCACAGCATGCCATCAGGATTTCACTCTTTGTCCTTCACAGTTTTTCTCTCTTTTCCCTCTGGATGAAAATAATATATTAAAAAAAAACATGGCTACTATGTTATAGCCACAGACTTAGTGTCAGGATTATATTTCACATCACGTAAATTACAAACAGATCCATAGTGGCCCAACATCCTGATAAAGGAAATTATTTTTTATTGTGTGTTTATTTTTCTAACCAAGACCATGTCTACATATCTGAAAATCTGATTGAATATGTATTTAATCAATTATTAAACATATATTTGTCACAATTCTGTGTTGAATAATTTCCAGTGAATTGAATGAGTTCTCATTTTTCCAGTGACCCTCTAGGATCTCCCTGGGGCCCCCTGCAGCCAACATGTCAAACCTCTCTTTTACATCTACTTTACAATACACAGGCTTTAAAAGTAATTGGACAAATGCAAACAAAACCATCATATATGAGGAATTTCAAAGAGGCAGAGTGTTTTTGAAAAAAATCCAGAGACAGACCCTTTCTATGAGATACAAGGAAAAAGAAAGAAAAAGACACGCACCACAATTTCATGATTATTCTCCAAAAAACCTGTATAATATTTTGGTGGAGAAAATAATTTTCTGGGGGCATTGTTGTTTTGTGTTCATGTGCTTGTTTGCATGTGTGTTCACGAGTGTGTGTGTTCGTCTGTGTACGGCTGAGAGTGTATTTGTTTAGCCTTTGAAGGCGCAGGCTTCCCCTGTGTGTCTTTATTGTGGGGCAGCTGAGGCCCTGCCTGTAGCTGTGTCCAGCACCGGGACTCAGACACCAGCTGCATTCACCGTCACAGACCTCTGCCGCTGTTTGATGTCCGCTCTGCTGCCCGGCCCCTGACCACAGAGACACTGACTATCCACCAACCATCTCCAGTAAAAAAAAAAAAAAAAGAGACAGAAACAACTCACTCCTATTTACATGTTTTTATTATCTAACGGGAGAGGAGAAGTTGTTTGATATCTGTGGACAAAAAACAAGCTGTTCGGGCCTGGGCACTCTGGGGTGTCTGACTGATTGACTGCATGGGCAAAGTTCCCAGGGTCTGTCTTTGTGTCCGACTGCTTTTCAAACAGCCCCGGGCCTGAGAGAGTTTTGCCTCAGGCAGAAAAATGATAAATTAGAATTACATTTTACCAAATCAGAGTGTCTAGGTTTGGACTAGAAAGGTGCAAGAATGAAATGAGACCGCCTTTTATCATGTGGAATCAAAGCACAACGGCACTGACATGCACGTTGGAAGAGTAATCATATGAATATGCAAAATAACAGACAGGGGGCTTCCCGCTGCTGTGTTGATGCAACTGATAGGACACTTTTGAATTTGATTTGTTTTGTACTCGACGTTTTTGCACATTAGCATTGAGACGCACAACCTAAGACACTGAATTCTAGATGTATTTAATAACGCGAGGGTTTGTCTAGTGAAGGAAATTACCATGAAATACAGCTGGTTATATACTGTATATACATCATTTTAATTAATGTAGAATTAATATACGTCTTATACACAGATTAAATAAGATTGATAGGAGAAAGTGAAACTTGGGAAATATCTCTATCCACACTAACTGCTGCTGTAAGTTCAAATTGAAAGGTTTGAAACTTGGTGACACCTTCCTGACCTTTCCTCACATCTTCCTCTGCTGAGCCTGTGCTGAGTGGAGCAGAGGAGGCCATGAGCATCAAAGATATCAATCCTTAAGAGAAAGGGATAGAAAAACAACACGTCATGTTCCTTTTATCCTCCACGTGCTTATGTAACCGGAGTTTTAGCGATGAGGCTCGTGTCACAACCTCTGGAAACTCACCAAGCGATGACATTTCCTTGCTGGTCTGTACCTGCGCTGCATCACAGACCAGTGACACCAGACATGCACGTGAACCCCCCCCCCCCCCCCCCCCCCCATCGGATGGCGGCTTCGCTTCACGACCGTTGTTAGCCTTGAACTCACACATGCGTAATGGTCTTTATCATAAATATCAGTGCTGCAAAGGTTATCGTTAGATAGATATCTCCCCGTGCCCCATTTAGTAGCGTGGCGGACACTCCTGACTGATGCTGCTTTCAAATAGGTGGAAGTCGCATTGATAGAGGAGGTTTAGGGCTAAATAACAAGTAGGTTACTCTTCGGGGGGAAATCTTAACGCAGCTGAAATATCTGCTCCTGTGTAAAGGTTATCTCAATATAACTTCTGCATTGTTCTCTGAAATCTCTGCAACCTTCTCCGTTAAACTAATGGAGGACGTTGCCATTTTTCGCAGAAACTCAGAAAACAGTCTGCATCAATACACGAACCTCACAGAGACCTGGCACCGGCGACTAGAGGGACTATTTAAGTTTTGACTAATGTTTTGCTCGACTGAATTATAATCACATGATAATATCTATTGACCGCCATTGATTTGCTATTAGGGGACTAGTTTAACCTTGATTGATAGCAGGAGACCTGTCGAGTCCAGGGCCATAAAGGGATCATTGACAAGCAACAATAGCCTCTCTTAACATGCCCCTAAGGTCCCCTTCAGTCCTTTGATCAATAGCTGACCTCTATGGCTATTATGGCCTGGCAATTGCATTTCACCGTTTTCTGAAAATGATGTACAGTATCTGTCTGGGAGGAAAAGGGATATGTTGTTATTAACCTTGACGAAATGGCCTTTGAAGAATTCAGGTGTAAACACCGAACACATTTCCTACTTATCTTTAAGTCTCAGAGCTGAAGCTCATGATTATTGTTATTTAATCTGCTGGTTGTTTTGTTTGTCTATACAAATACAATTGCTTTGTTTAAAACGTGTACTTATATACGTGTACTATACGGTTATTACCACCTTTTCTTATCATCTCTGTGTTCTTTCAGATAAAAGTGAAAACACCAACAGATATAAACAAGTGTTGAAAATGCACCACATTGCAGACGCTCATAAATATCTGTCACCTTGATATGCAAAATGTTGAAAAATGCCAGATCTCGCAATAATTAGGAAAGTGAAACAGAGAAGCAGAGAAAAACATAACTTCCTCAAATTAGTCTGGACATGTCCTTACAATACTTATTGAAAATACCAAATTCAGATTACATTTATATATATATTGAGGAAAAATCAGAGAGTCACTATAGTTTGTGAAGGTGTTTCTCTACTTAATTTTGTCAGTGAAAGTATAGGCAAAATAAAAATGCCATTATCTAAACTTAAATGTTTCTTACTTGCATGTTAAGTACAGATCAGAGGCTGAATTTTATTTTAATAGAGCAAAATATCCTAATATCCTTAAAGTTTTTTGTTATTATGTTTAAATCTGTAATGAGTTAGTAAATAATGTCTGTGTGCAAGATCTGGTGCAGTTTACATACTTGTAAGTATCCAAGTGACTCGTGTGCACTTGGTAATAAAAGCTACAGTGGCTCCCCATTAAGGAGGACCTGGGGGGACAGAGTATTTCTCACTGAGCGACCTTTATTATGAACAGAGCCGGTAGGTCACTGGATGTGACACATATGTATTAGCCTGATTAGGGCCTCAGCCCTGGCCGGGGTCCGCAGGTGTCCAGCAGCGTGACACCAGCCTCTCTCTCTCTGTCTGAATTAAGAGTAAATGATGGAGCCATGGATGTGACCTTTTCAGTTAGAAGAGAAAAGAACTTTACAAGCGATCCGCTCTGAAGAAAAAGGCTGTTTGGTTGATTTTTAAGGAAAAAGTGAGAAATGTTTTCATATTTTACAAAGTAATCACTGACGATGCAGAGTAGGTTGTGCTTAAAGGAATCATTTTAGTATGATTTGTGGCTTTCCTTAAAGTTGTTTGCAGATGTGAGCGTGCATGGGCCTGGTGAGCACATCTGCATGGGGCTGTGTGTCTGTCGGTCAACAGAATCCACTCAGACAGGTGATGTGGGTGAGCAATCCATTAGGAGGATACAGAATCCCTTCCTCAGCAGTGCACAGTTTGAGAGCACCCGGCCAGACCCTGACAGGCCCCAGAGCCAGGGCCTGTCAGGCCAGGAGCCAGAGTGATGGAGGGCCCCCACCATGGTGCACGGGACCCTGGCTCTCACCCACGCACTGCCACTGTGGCTGCACACTCAGGGGCCGACGGTCACTGCAACTAGATCCAGATGTACTCTACGCTGTGTGTGTGTGTGGAGGTGTGCACGTACGCCAGCGCTGGGTGCACGTGCACTTCTCTCTAAGGGTATGAGGCTGTGCCAACAAAGGGTCAATGCAGATTAAGATATTTTCCTGCCGGTCTCCTGTCTGTTTGTCCCAGGGGCTCGGGATATTTCCATTATTGCAGGGAAATTCACTCAAATCCCTCAACCTTGTCAGTCAATGACACGCGGTCCCAGAGGACGCCGGGCTTTAACTCTGAGGGACATTAATGAAAAGGCAATCGGCTCCCTGAAGAAATACCACAGGAGAGATAGCGGGCGAGAGAGAGACTGAAGCGCTACGCTGCAGAAAGTTTATTCCAAAGAGTTATTAATGTTTATTTGACACAAAAACAACGATATTCTGGATATTTCCACGAGATCTGAAAACCCGAGCAGAGCCATGAGGTTTTTGTTTATGCAGACAGATTCCTGACAGAAAACCAATGCACTTCCTGGTGGTCGGCATTAATGATTAAACCCGGAGATCCGACCCAACAAGACGGATCTTCCTTTGTGTGTTCTCCCGCCCTTGTGCACACACTTACCTGCACGGCCCGCTGTGTACATACCGGTGATATGTGACATACCTCCTGACTGTTCAGTAATATAGTAAATGATTTCAAATTAGCAATAAGACACCGCCACCGTGAACACCATACTGCAGTTATTATAAATCAGATCTCGCAGGACTTATTAAAGCGGAGAGAGAGGCTCCAACTTCCTAATTGGTGCAATGATTTTTTAAATAAGTGTGTGTGATTCCTGCTCCACCGATTGCAGTGAATAAAGACACTCTGGGTTGTTATGAAGCTGAATCAATAATGTAGAGCACTGCTGTGTCTTTATTGCACATCTAGGGAGCTACTGATTCATTAAAAAAAAGCACATTACATTATGGGATTTGCTTGCCCAGGGCTTTGTGTATATTGAAATGAAAAGATATTTCTACCATTTTTGTCTCTTTCTGCTAATTTATTGATGTATGCATCCACGGTAATGATTCACAGAAGAGTAAAACATATGAAGTTATTAAGAAGTGGCTCTTAGTTGCAGACACTCAGCAGCGTCTGCAGAAATCCTTGACTTATAGTCTCAGCGTCAGAGATTGAATAATTATAAATCCTGGGAATATAATGAAAACAGTTACTTTAAAATACTTTAACAAATTACCACTGTATTTATGTGTGTGTGTGTGTGTGTGTGTGTGTGTGTGTGTGTGTGTGTGTGTGTGTGTGTGAGCGTGTGTCTCTGTTCTCTGTGTCCGTCTGTTTCCATTTTGTGTGTGTGTGTCGTATTTGTGCGTGTCTGTCCGATGCATGTGTCTCTTTCCATTGTGTGTGCGTTATCTGTGTGTTAAATGTGTTTCTGTGTCTGTGTTTGTCTGTTGTTGTGTCTGTGTGTGTGTGTGTGTGTGTGTGTGTGTGTGTGTGTTAGCATGCGTTCCAGTCCTCTGTGTGTGTTGTTTGTGTGTGAGTATGTCTGCAGTGTGTGTTTCTCTCTGTCCTTTGTTTGTGTCTCTGTCCTATGTGTGTGGGTGATCTTTCTGTCCGTTCTGTGTGTGCATCTTTGTCATGTGTGTGTCTTTTCTGTGTGCATCAGTTTCCCTGTCCGTGTCTAAGTTTGTCTTGTCTTTGTCGGCTTCTCTCTCTGTGTGTATGTGTGTGTTTGTGTGTGCGTTTCTGTTTGTCTCGTCTATGTGTCTTTCTTTGTGTCGGTTTCTCTCTGTGTGTGTGTATATGTGAGTGTGTGTGTCGGTTTCTCTGTGAGTCAGTCTGCGTGTCCCCTGCCGGCCTGAAAATCAGTTTGGGCTGTGAAATCCCCGTCAGTGTCGAGGGCTTAGTGGGTTCTGAATCTGCTTGGGAAAGCTGCTACACCAATAAACAGCATTAAGCCGGAACGGTCACATTGTCTCACTGTAAAAAGTTTCGATTCATTTTTCATGCTTCTGTGAGTGGACGCTCCTGCTCCCTCTCATATTCTCTCTCCTGGAAATCAGAAACAAGCAGATCCCCAGCAACTGAATAACCCCGGATCTTTCCATCATGGCTGTGTTTTACATGGAGGATGGTGACACAATCAAATTAGGACAAACATTTGAAATAAACCGGAATTACCCACATGAACAGAAATTAAAATAGATATTTGATATAGACACAAAAGATAAAAAATAAATATTGTTGAATAGCTAAGTTTTAAGGTGTGTTCATCATCACTTCTAATGGAGCTTGTTCGACAGTTTCCTTCTGATTCCAGTCTTCAAACCAACGTTCACGAGACCCACAAACTTCGGATTGTGGGTCTCATTGCAAACATAACGAAAATGTTGGGACTGTTCCTTTAAACCCCTCCGGCCGTGAACCCACATTCTGTTTAAGATTTCCTCCACCATCAAATATTTATACAGCTGTATGCTGACCGAAAGCACGAGTTAACCAGCTCCCATCAAAATATCATTAACGGTAATTGAAAGTCTCTGTGGATCTCTACCCTCTAGGTGTCAGGGCCGTCAGAGTTAGTTATGTAAAGGAGGACATGATGACAGTAGATGTGTGTGTGTGCGTGTGTGTGTGTGTGTGTGTGTGTGTGTGTGTGTGTGTGAGAGCGAGTGAAAGGTGAACGTGGTCGGTAGCTTGGACAGTTCGCGACCCAGCGGGGACATTGGCGCTCCGGCTGGGTAGGTAATGATATCAGATGCCACACTCCACAACAACAGGTGCCTTGGCACTGCCACCTTCTACCTCCACGCTGCGTCAATGACATCAACACCGACCCACTGGTTAATTATAGATCACCAATCCCCTGCTCTTCACTGCTCAGCCATGAGAGGAGCGAGAGTTCCGCTGGCAGGTCTGGTGCAGCTC